>NC_036459.1:15666811-15966811 GCF_002775205.1 Xiphophorus maculatus | reverse complement strand
TCCTCCAACTAGTCATTTATAAAGGTGGAACCTTTTCACTTCCCGTCTCCTTAACGGAGCGTTTACTTTAGTACAATCTTTGTCCCCTGTGGACACATCTAATGGCAACAATCTCCTCCCATTGCCTTCCCTTTCATTGCTGACCTTCCCCTCTGCCTGTTCCTCCATGTCTGAGACAGAAGGGCAGTGGCGGGGATTATACGGCCCTCCGGGCAGCTGTAAAAGATTACTTATGGCTCTGCGCCGTTCAGGACGCAACAGTAGTTTCCTCAGATACTGTAAAGCAGAACGTTCTGTCGGTGTGAGGGGATTGATCCGTTAGAGACAGGAGAGAGAGAAATCAACCATAAGAGGCATAGCAGATTTCTTTTCATGTTCTGCAGAGGAGATTAAAGCTTTAGCTCAGACAAGTCGCATGGAAAAAAATAAATCTCACTGGGCAAAGGAGGGGATTGAGGAGGGGAAAGAAAAGAGAGTCAAACAAGGCCACTGCATGAAGTCTGTTTTTTTTCTTGCTCACTTGGATTCCCATGTGTGAAAATATGACAATCCAATTAGTATTTAGTTTTAGACCAATCCACAGCTCAGTGTCAAACATGAAAGAAGATAGGACAGCAGCTCAGATAGAGCCTTGACATTTCAGGTGAAGGCATTCATGCTAGGCATCAATAAACATATATATATATATATATATATATATATATATATATATATATATAGATATCTTTTAATATATAATTCTTTAGAATTATATTCTTGGACCCTCTTTTGCCTTCAAAACTGCCTGCTTTTTTTTGGTCAAAAAATATATTCAACAATGCGTCAGAAACATCCTTCGGGGATTTTAGTTGTGACATGACAGCTTTACTTGGTTGCTGCAGATTTTTTGACTGTGTATCCACGATGGAAATCTTTTCCACAAAAGGGTTTCTGTTGGATTGGCATCTAGTGATTGTGGAGGCAAAAAAAAAAGTACAGTTAACTCATTGCTATGTTCAGGGAGCCAGCTAGAGATGATCTGAGCTTTGTGATATGATCCTTTACACTGCTGTACATAGCCATCAGACAATGTGGGTCCTATGTAGTCATAAAGGACAAGGTCAAAGATAACTGCCAATGGTTTTTGTAATTGCAGTTAGTGAACACAGTTTGAATTAAAAGGGTGTTGGTGGTCTGCAACAAGGCTTAGTTAGGTGGTACATGCCAAAGTAACACCTATGAAAGGGCTTGAGGGTCCCCAGCAGAGTATTGCCAAAACCATCACAATGATACAGTTGTGCATGTGTTCCACAGGTAAGTAATTGGGAATGGGCTCACTGAATGGTTTGTGAGCCCATGGTTTCCTGGTTTCCTACAGACCATGAACACTTCTTAAGAGCTGCAGTTTATGAAGATGTTCAGAGCAAATTGTCAGAAATTGTACTTTCTCAAACTCAAAACTTTTTGCTTGCTCCTTTTTCCTGCTTCCAGCACAGTAACTTCAAGGCCAAAACGTTCACTTGCAAAAGATTACATTCAACTGCAAATAAGGAAGAAAAATATATATATTTTCAGTAAGCAAAACTGGCAGTGACTTCTCCCCAGAGACCAGCTATCCTGGGGAGATAATCAATCCTGGTGAATTGGCCAAATCCCAAAAAATTACTTTCCTGACTCACAATCAATTTACCTTGTTACTCTGGCTCCAATTGAACAGCTTTATTTTCCTTTTGGACAACCATTGTGCAAAGATGTAGGAGTGTGATGTGTACCAAGCTACTAAATATTTTTTTCCTGGAGAGTTTTAGAGTAAAAAGACCAATCTAGGCGCAAGTGTAGTTTTTTTCTTGAAATGGCTCCAATGCCATTGCGAGTGACTTGAAAGAGACTTATACCCAAATATCTCGTGGGTAAGAGCCAAGGCAACAGCACATGTGGGCTTTGTGAAGGCAAGGAGGAATTGTCTAACAAAAAAACCCTGCTTTGACTGCCTCCAATAACAAGAAAAAATAAAAACTGTTAAACGGTCTTTAACAGTTTTTTCATAAGCAAAGCATTATGAACAATACTTTGTTCATAAAGGAAGCTTGCTGGGGTGTTAAAAGCCAAAATCCCTTTGTAATACATACAAAGTATGTTATATTATGTTTCTGATGGATACAGAAACAAAATATAAATAAGTACTTCTTTGAGCATGAAGAAACCAAAAGTAACTCTGCATCCTCTAAAACCATCCCAGTAGACCATAAATGCATGCATGCACATGAGCGAGTCAGATCAATGCTTATTCCAGTTGCACTCACAGCATGAATCCATCTGATGCTCCTACACTGATGGTGGGGGGAGGACGACGCAGTCATCCTGCCACTTCACACACAAGCTTGATGACCTCTGACCTTGCAAGTGGTGACCTGATTGACGGAACAGAGATGAGCATCCAACTGAGCGACAGAAGCAGTATGTTTAGTGGTCGGAGGTCAGGGCAGGCTGCAGTGTGAGGACGGAGAGTACCTTGTGAAAATTGTGAAAATAAGGGTAGAAGGGCGTCTTGGTCATTACTCTTTATGTCCGTCGAGTAGAAGTGCAGGTTGAAGCAACATGGCAGTTTAGTTTTTGGACTTTATTGTTTTGCAGCTACTGAGCCTTGAAAAAGCATTCGCCCTTCCTAAACTTTAACAGATACTAGGATTGTAAGTGACAGAACACAACAAACTGTGGCTCTAGAAGTGCAAAGCTGGTCAATACATCTATCAGCTGTGTCGGTAGGGCTTGACCTCTACCTGCTGCCAATGGTAGAGGTACGATGTATTGACTCAGGAGGGCAAGCCGCACTTCTCAGATTTTTTTGTAAAACAATATAAAATAATTTAATCTTTTTTTTTACTAAAAATTTGTCTTTATCTATTACGTTAAACTTCAAATATCTCAATAAATATGAGGTTCAACAGGTATGAAGACTTTTGAAAGGCACCAAAGTTGAACCCAGATTCTCTCTTAAAGACTCTTCAATGGGTTGACACCGAAGGATATTTCCACATGGCCTGATCTGATCGCAGAGAAAAATACTAATTAAACTTAGGAAAATGATGCTGTCATATAATTTCCCAAATTCAAAAGGAATTTCATTGGCTTTGACTATTTGATCCAGTACCACATAGGATCAAATAAAATATTTAATGTCCAATTTTCATATATGTAACCTAGTTTTTAGAAGAGAAAGTATTGTCTGTGAATATATTGGTAATTTTCAGCTCCTGCTGTTCTTTAGGGTATTTGTAGTGACACAAACTGCAAGTGACAAGTGGAGGTCCACCTAAACAGGTTATTTCAACACGCTCCAACAACTGCATCATCACCAATTCCTCCATCTCACACACTGCTCAACATCTCCCCTGCTGTTTTCGAATCAAATCACAGATATTGCAAAAGCCTAACCAGTGCTGAGCTGGAGGAAACCGCTGAAATGACAGGTCTCCTTCAAAGTCCAGCCTTTTCTTTGCTTCAGCTGCAAAAGCCAATATGCACATACGACCCCCAACTCGTGATCGAAATCACAGTCATGGGCTCTGAAAGACAATTCCTCCGCCTCCCCACACCCAGCGCCGATCCGTTAACAGCCACCTCTACCGTTCGTCTTGCGTGACACGTTTGGCAGTAATGCGGCTATCCGTCAGCAGCAGTATGCCTCGGCGTAAATCATTTGCGGCGCTTGATGAGCCCCAGACATCTGGGAGAGAGAAGGAGAGAGTGGATGGAAAGAAAAGAAAATCACTTATCTGCTTAATATTTCTAACAAACTCTCCCTCCATTGATTTATTTTCTTAGGTGAAGTACTGGGTCACATTTCAGCATCAGGTTTTAGACTTGTGTTGAGATGAAAAATGCTGCACTCACAAAACAAACTGCCAGGAGACAAAATTTCAGCTGAAACAGAAATGAACTAAAATATATGAAATAATATGATTTAACTTTATACATATACAATCAAATTAATTAAAATGAACAACATAAGGAAGATTTCCAACAAGGGAAGAAAGTATAGTATTTTGCTGAGGACGGCCTTTATAAATACCATCTAGTTAGTTAGTTAATTATATTTCCATGTAATTTTAATGGGAATTTTATGCAAGCTTTTAAAATGTCACAAAAAAAAGAATTTTGCATGTTTCCATCAATTGGTTTAAAACAAAACAATCAGAAAGAAATGCAATGCTAATGATCCTCAGTCATGCAAAGTAAATGTTCACTACATCAGAACTTATTTGAGAAATAGGATTTAATCTCCACTTTATCGCATTGACTAGTTTGTGGGGGGGAAAAAAACAAAAACTATCTCAAGCAAGTATAAAAGGTCTGTGAATTTGAGAACGTTTGTTCGAATTGTGCTGTTTATCAGATTTTTATCATGTGATTCTTCAAAATGGGCATTACAAAATACTTTCACAAAAACCCAATTACTCTCAGCCAAAAAAAACACACAAAAAACCAACTTTGTTATTAGGTTTGTTTAAGTTAATGAATGAAACTCAACTAATTCTTGTTAACCCAACCCTCTTACCTCATGAGCTGTAAGTATATCTACAGCTATACTTCTAACTTCAGAGTGAAGAAATATCATCAAAATTTCACTATTACTCAGTAGAGGTTTTGATCTTATTGCTTGTACTTGACATTATAGAAATAACTTTTTTCAGGAGCCTTATCATGGGGATAGATTTCTCCAAAAAGTTCATTTCAACTCTGGCATTTAATAAAGGAACCTACTGATTTGTAGATATGCTCAGCAGAGCAGATAATAAAGGACAAAACCATGCTTATGGCTTTCTGCTGCCAAAAGAAATCCACTGAATGTTGAATGCAAGTTAAGGAAACTATTAGTGTATGTGCACTGATCTCTCAGAGTAAACTGCTTTATTAAATCGTCTTACAAACCAACAAAAGAATCACTTGCTTTCAAAAGGAGATCATTTTGATGCAGGAATTACTCTGTCAGATTCAGCAGTTCCACACTCTATTCACTGTCCACGCTTGGTTGGTTTGTTTTAATAGGTCATTATAAGGAGAAGGCTCCCTTTCTGCAGAGGTCTTTTATAGGATTTACTTAAAGAAAGAATAAAGTGGCTGAAGAAAAGAGAGGCTCACATGGATTACATCCCAAAGCAGAAGAAAAAAATGCTCAAAAACAAGCATGAGAACAATTATTTTGTTTTGCTAAACATAGCAGTGCCTAACCGTGTAACTGAGGCAATGTCTGCCCTAATTTCTTCCACATTGGCCCTCAAGTTGAGTGGATAAATGTGTGTCATTTTAATGGTGGTTCTCCAGTGGGCCCAGTTGCTATGTGTATGCGTCGACACTACAAATAAGCATATCAGCTCACTGCGGGCACGTCTGCCTGTCGGTCCACTCTAGTAGAGCATGGGTTATGATGAATGAGCTTGCTCAGTTGACAGGAAAGCGCCCTTGCTCAAAGTCACAGCCCTGAGCGAGTTATCGTACTTTGGGGAGCTGCCCTATGCTTCCTGAAGCAGGACAGGGCAAACCTGTTCATGCATTCTCATATACCCCTACATGAGTAGGCTTAGATCTCACCAAGCTATCCTTATCGAGATATTTACATCTATAGACACAAACACACAGTACACTGGCATCGACCACAACCAATGACTGGCTTTCAGGGCAGAAGTCAAGAAGTCCACCAACATAAAAGATGGAGTCTCTCTTGAAATAGGCAACTAAATTGTGCTAAACATGGAAAAGAGCTTAACAAAACTAACATTACACATGATTTCTTTGCTTGTATGACATTTACCCAACAGGAAATCCATTCATAGCCCCATCAGCTCCTCCTCGTATAAATTTCAAGATCTTTCGACAAGATGGGTTTGTGAAACATCTAGATCACATGTGTCAAACTCAAGGCCCGCGGGCCACATGTGGCCCGCTACGTCATTTTATGTGGCCCTCTCCCCCCCCCACCACCGTTTTACAGCCCCATTGATTGACTTAAAATAGGTTTTGAGCACGAATTGACTACAAACTACATTTCCCATAATGCCTTCCGATTCTTACCAGCCAACATTACGGCTTCTCGCCACTAGAGTGCAGCAGAGTCACCTCAAGCTGATTATTAATTTTCCCAGCGAATAAAACTGAAACATCGACAAGCTAACAAGCTAAAGAGCGAAGTTCCGTGATGTTTCAATCCAGGACTTTTACCGTCTCCTGCCCCCTGATTTGATGCCACAGCTTCGACTCCATGCAGCTCGTGTTTTTTGTCCACGTGTGGAAGCACCTATCTGTGCGAACAGATGTTTTCAATAATGAATTTAAACAAGACCAAGACCAGATCGCGCATTACTGACGAAAACCTACACGCCATTTTGCGGATTGCAACAGCACAAGAACTAAATCCGGACATCGACGAACTGACCAGGGGAAAACGGTGCCAGACATCCGGCCAGAAAACATTGGTAAGCACGAACAAACTAAATTTAAATAGAATGAATGTAAAATCAAAACTCAGTATACTGGAATATGCATATAGTTTATTGATTTTGCTTGTGTTTTGTTTATTTACAGAACACAACACAATGAGGATGTGTGTTGGTGACAAGGTGAAGAGGGATCAGCTTTGTGTTCAAGGACGGGCAACATCACCTAATTGTTTTGTTCTTATGTGAAATACATGTTGGTTGTGTAATAAATAACGAAAACGTTTTGTGAATGAATTTGTTAATATCAAAACTTGTTTTTATTCTTTGTCTGCTTATCTTTAAAGCAGACAAAGAATAATTTTTCCAGCGAATAAAACTGAAACATCGACAAGCTAAAGAGTGAAGTTTAGCTGAGCATATTTTTTAAACTGCTCAGTTTAAAAAATATTGTAATTTTTAAACTGAGCAGTAATTTTACATCCATGCAAACTCAAATGTAATATTTAAAACTTGAATACATAAAATCAGTTATTTAACAATGTGAGGTGTTGTTTAATTTATTTTTAACATTGTATTTTCATACATTTATGCTAGGGTTGCCCAAGTCTAGTTTTCCAGACCTATCAGTCTGCAACTTTAGATGTTCTTTCTCTAACACACCTGGATCATTGACTCATTCATAGGCCTCTACAGAACTGAGTTGCTGCTAATGAGGGAAGTCAACTTTTTGTCTGGGGTATGTTTTAGCAGGGACGCATCTAAAAGTTGCAGTCTGGAGGACTGCACTTGGGCATTCCTGATTTATACCGTCAATGTGGCCCATTGAGGGTGGCAAATATGCTGAAGTGGCCCTTGGTGAAATTGAGTTTGACACCCCTGATCTAGATAGACCAGCCCATCTTCAAGTTGCGTTCCTAAGATCTTACAATGATGGCACATGAACAAAAGAAAAGAAGAAAAGTGGATTGTCTTGAGCATAGTGTACACTCTGTTAACAGACAATCCTTTGTCAAACAGAGTGACCATGTGGTGACAGAAGGTTTTGCAAGAGCACTCGAAGAGTTTGGAGCAGTTCCATTAATCACTTTGTTGGTTAGCATCAGTGACTTGAATATGAAGCAGGCAGCAGCCAATGGATCTCAACAAACAGAAGGGTGATGCGTGCTCTCTAGGCTGACTAAAAATCAGATGCGCCCTGCATTCTTGACCATCTCAAGATGGTCAGCCTGGGAGACATGGTAGGAGGGTGTTTCAGTAGTCAAGACAGGATGGTATGGCCTGATCGTGCGAAACAAATATTTTGGCAATGACCAATTATAATGCCGCGAATCCGACTGTGTACACTGGTAAAAATTCAGCAAAAGGTTATATGATCAATAGGGGACACTGATAAGTTTCATGCGATTTGAAACTTATATTTCAAAGTTTGAAATCTGACCTTTAAAACAACCTAATCAGTCACTAAGCTGTAGCAAAGGATGAACTGTATGCCTTTCATTCCACACAGAAGAAATAAGATCACTTAGTGGAAAACTAAGTGTTTAGTGTGACAAGATGCTAGAAAGATTTACTTTTGATCCAGGCTATGTTCTACAAATGTATGAAAGTGTAAAGCACTTCTACACAGCACAGTAGAGTTAACAAACTCCATAAAAAGAGATGACAATCTGAAATACATAACTTGATTGGAAATCACTGAACAGAAAGAAAGGATGAAACATATAAATACTGTAAGTCTCAGTTAAAAATGTATCTCAGTAAAGGGGATGTCTTTAATCATTATATAAGGTTTCAGAGTAAAGGCTCTCAAGCACTACCAATAACCCACAAGTCTCCAATCTCAGAGTCATCCATTAAAAGCCTGTCTGTGGTTAAAACAGCAATGTGTTTACTGTAAAGCCCACCATCGACTGCAAATGCCTTGATGTAAAAACGGAGGTTAAGTTGTAGAAGATAACTTTTAAAGATAGCTTGTCATATACCATTGTGAATCTTTGCCACAGTAGGGCAAAATGTGCTAGTCATTGGGAATGCTTATTTAGTCTTGGATATAGTAAACTTACTAAATTGGTAGTGATGACGCAAGTCAGACTGACATAAAAAAAAAAGATTCGAGTTGGAGTTTTCTATAGTCAGAGGAAGTGAGACAGTGGTAATTAGGTAGCCTCGTCTGGAAAAAAAAATCCCCCATAGGAAAAGACGACAAGTCTGTCAGTTTGTCAGACTAAAAGACAAACTAAACTAATTGCAATGCCCCAAATAAGTCCCCAAACACTTGACACAAATTGCTTCTTTTGCTCTCATACCAACAAAGATGTTGTTCTTAATGTGTGTGCAACACTGTGAAATACAAGTTCCGTTCTTCTTGATGATATAATCCCATCAGTGGTTTAGGTAGATTTCCCACGGGCCCCCACAGGAGGAAACCGGGTAACTGCTGCTGCGAGTATAAAATGGCATAAAGTCTGAAAATTCAAACGGAACTAGACTTTCTACAGAGATTGAATGCAAGTGTTGTTTCGAAATGAATCCAATCCTTCTATGATGCAAAACAGATTTGATGCAATTACGCCCTCTTAATGCTTGCTACTTGAGCGCTGGCGCAGAATTATATTGCTAACCAATTCACATCCTTTATAATCGCATGAAATGTCTGGAGCATGACAGTGTACTAGGCTCTGTGATGTCATGAGGCTCAAAAGTGTGCTCAAGTGTTTGTTTTTTTCCATCAAGAGAAAGTACTATCAGTCCAAGACAGATCCAAGCTCTTCAGTCTTGTTATGAACAAAAAAGGTGCAATTTAATAGTTTTTAATCTTCATCTAATTTATTTCTAAAAGTTTAAAATTGCTCATGTATGACAACATGCCATTAAGTGATAAAAAACGATTGCAGTACGTAATTTTTGATTGTTAAAGTATGAAACTGGTACCTTAGATCAGATGAGGTTTGGGATGAATTTCCCCCCCCCCCGAGTTACATTGAGATCAAAAACGTAGGGCTGCTGGTTTTAATATGCTTCAAAGCAAACTCCACCGGTAAACAAAGGAAGTTGTTTTCCTTTATGATGGCGTGACTTCATAGTGACCACATGTTTTTGCCTGCTTTACAAAGTCTGTCTCAATAAACCTTTGAGCAATGATCAAGCTTTTCACAGCAACCTGGTTCTATTACCTGAGGAGTGCTGTACATGATTACACTTTCTGTACATGGGTACTTTCTTGAATTTTACTTTTAAATTAATTATATTCCAAAGAATAAGACTGGGGTGTGTTTTGATTTAGCAGCTCCTGTGTGCACTAATTTGAGAACTCCTTACTATCAAACAGAGAACTCAGGAGGAGTCTGTGAGGGTTAAGGTTTGGGGTCTCACAAACTTGCATACACTCAAAAATCGGGTATCAAACCTGCGTATGTCGCTTTCCACGAAAAGGTTGACTTTTTATCTTGTGCGCAAACCTTTAGGCATAGCTTTAATTTATAAAAATAACTTGTTGGTGTGTGGTCTTGTAAATCATCTATATTTGGTGTATGCCATTTTAAGTTTGTGTCGTAGACAGTCCTTTGTAAATGAGACCCCTGGCTCACAGTTTCATAGCCAGACATAATTTTGCTTTTATTCAATACAACTAAAAAGTATAGCGATTCAAGACTTTAAATCTATCAAAAAGTTGTGTACCATCTTTATCTTAGGTAGTAGCATTCTTGCAGGTTTTGAAGGTACAAATGCCGTCTAGCTTTGTCTCTGTGGGATTCTATTTTCTAGGGTAACAGCCATCTAAAAAAAATTCAAGGTTATCAGAAATTATGGGTTTGAGTTCAAGTTTTCAGCAAGAATATAAAAAGGAAACTTCCAAATCAAATGCGGAGTTCTACTTCAAGGTTTGCACTCCTCTGGGATTCTCTAAAAGATGCCTAATCAAGGAAAATTGACCATGTGCTTCTCTGGACATAAAACTCACACCAAAAACATGCAGTCAGCCCTATTATAACAGATAACAGATAACATCTGTTATAATAGGGCTGAAGCAACCGAAAAGACTCTGCACTACTTTAGTCACAACAAAGTTTGAGTGGTAGTAAAAGGCTACAGGTCATCTTGCTTTCTCACAGGAGAATTTATTTTAATTCTTTTGCCATCAGAGATCCTTTATAAAGAAATTGTTGCAAATAACTAAGTTGTGACAATATGGATGGGTCTCGAAACAACAATTTGAGTTCCAAAGAAATCATAAGTCTCTCAATCATAGCACACATACGCAGTTTCTCCTCTCCTCATTAGCATCTCATGAGTCAGATTAAATCAGTGCTCACCTTCTCAGCTGCCAATTTAAAATAAAGCACTACCTGACTGCATAACTGCCAGCGAACCACCTGGGTATACAGGTTACACTTAGCAAGTGTTGGATATGAAACACAACCAGAGTTTTGCCATGGGAGACTTGTTCTCTACCTTCTTAGAACAGAAATGAATGAATGTGTGAAATAAGGCAGGCATAATTCCATTAAACCCACAATAATACTACGCTTCTACCCATTCTGCTGCCAAAAAAGCCCTGCTCTATTGAAGCACGGACTCTGCTGCACCGCTGTAGATGTGGTGTGGTATCTGGAAAAAAGTCCTTAGCAGTAGTTCATTTAAGTCTTATAATAGCCAGTTCACACAACAATATTTTATGACAATTTTTGCCACGATTTCTCCCTGACGACAATCTTAAAGACGTCCCGATTATCGGGACAGCTCTTAAAATAATCTCAAAAGATCTTCCTGCCGTGTATAGTGTGTTAAGAACAGAGGTGCACCTATTGCAGTTTTTATGTTCCATGTCATTGCAGACAATGGGAGGTAAAAATATTGCTTAACTGTGGCAGGCATTTCCAAGCTCATGGGTTCAAAGTTCACTTGTAAACTGGTTGGAAAGAAAACAATATGAAGCAAAATGTCTTTGATAGAGCACACTTTTTCAATATCTATGTAATCGGGGTGCAAAAATTCAAATCTATAAAGTTTTTCACAAGGTTCACAAATGATGTCTTAGCACAAGTTGACACCTTTACCCTTGATTTGGTTGTTAAAAATTATTGAATATGTACAACAGATACAAAAGTCATAGAACCTGAAAAAGATGACTTGTTTTATTCAGTATGTTTACTGGAAACATGCAACACAGTTTGTATTCATGGCTCCAACCCTCAATGCCAATGATCCCCTGCAGGAGTCCAAATGATACAAATTCCAATTTTCAGTGTTCAAAGAAGGCTCTGGATTCACGAGTTCAGCCACATTTCCTGTCACATATGGCACCCGTCTAAACATGCCAACACACACTGTGGCTGGGCAAACATGACTGCATGCCCGAGGTCACGACAAATTGAACATTTGTCATAGCCAGACAAGGAGCAAAAATGAAAACAAAAACAGTATCTGAGAAAAAATTTCTAAAGGTGGATAAAATCAGAAATTTCAGAAAGCAAAACGACAGCCTGAATATTGTTGATATCAAAGCACAGAGTAGACTTTACTGTGCGTGTCTCAAAGGTTTTACCTTCAAGACTAGGTAAGACTGAGAGCTCAGTCATCCAGATGAGGCCTGGAGCAGAATTAATAATCCTTCACATTGAAAAGAGTGAGTATAGAGATGTGGGCATCCCAGAATGCCACCTAGACACATTTGACCACATAAGGTTCATGATATCTCTACTGTAATGGAGACTCTGTGTTAGAGGCCAGAACTCACTAAAAAGGCAATATATCCCTTCTGGACTGGAAGCACCTTGGGATGTCAGAAGATGATGCATGAGAGGATAGATTGACTAGAGCAGTGGTGCACAAAGTCGGTCCTCGAGGGCCGGCATCCTGCATGTTTTAGTTCTCTCCCTGGTTTAACGCACCTGGATCAAATAATGGTTCATTAGAAGGTGTAAGAAGAACATTGACATGCTGAAAAGGTTGTCATTACCAGCAAGGAGAGAACTAAAACATGCAGGAAGCCAGCCCTTGAGGACCGACTTTGGGCACCCCTGGACTAGAGGATGGGTGAAAGGACTTCAAGATCCACATCTTCTACTAAATTAGATTTACTTTCAAAATGTAACGTTCATGGGCGTGCTGTGGTGGCATAGCACACTTGGAGGCCTTGAGTCCAAACTAACCTAGTCCTGTGTGAAAAAGGATTTGCTCTATTGGTATTTTACCAAATAACCAAGATTTTTTTAGAATGCGAGTTCAGCTTTACTAGTAGCATGAAGTCAGAATTACTGTCTTCATTCATAGAATCGAGAAATCACCAGCAAATATTCGAGAAAACTTGAGAAACAAAGTAAATGAGATCTATCATTCTTGAAACTGTCACAAAAACATTTTTAAGACTTTGGAATTCCAGCAAACCCCAACAAGAGACATAATCCATAAACAAAGAAAATATGGAAGAGTGGTGAGGTTTCCCAGGTTCAGCTGGACTTACAGAATTACAGAGCGCATCAACACTTAATCCAATTAGGGTTAATGCTAATGATTCGACATTAAAATAAAAATACTCTTCAAAAATGATCGTCCGTTTTACATTTCCAAACACCCAACCATAACGGTGGTAGAGTTCTGGTCAGGGGCTGCTATTCTCTTTCAAGAAATGGCCAACTTGGAACCATAAAGTTTGGTGTTTAGCAGAAAATCCTGAAGGAAAATGGTCACCCTACCACTTTGTGACCTTGATCTCAAGAAATTTCACTCCTGAATGCCAAACAAATTAAAGTTTTTAAGTGGCAAAGTCTGGAGCTAAATTGTTTTGAGATGCCAAGGCAAGACTAAAGACGCTAATCAAGACATTTTATATGGCTAAAGTGAAACAAAAAAAGGAATATACAGACGGCCAAAATTCCTCCACAGTGAGATAAAATGATCATTACCAGTTATCCTAAATGCTTGATGCCAGATGTGGCTGCCAACGGTGGATCAAGCTGTTTGGGTTAGGCCAGTTACTCATTAGTCAGAGATTGGTATAGATGGCTATTTTCCCCATAATGAGTGGAGTCTTACTTTCAAAGCTGTTTTGTATTTACTATGGTTATCTGCTGAAACATTTACGTGACTAAAAAGGAAATCTGCCAGTAAGCTCCACAAAAAGGTCACAAATCTGATCACCGTAGCCGCCTGTAACCATGCCTGTCATAAATAAGTGATGAGAGCCCGGTCAGGGCAGACAATTCAGATAAGAGCAAGAGTAAAATACCACAAATGATGAAATTTTAAAAAAAGGATGAAAGGTTGACAAGACTTCTGACAAGCTCACGGCAAGCCACTTTGACTTTGATACATTATGCATCAAAGAGGAGTCAAGAGCGTACGGTGCCGCTTTTTGTTCCGCGTTCGATTGGAGTTAAAGGAACAACTTCTGACAAGGCCTGTAGGGTCACTGAACAAAATCTTTGCAATATGTTCAAGAACACTGGTTTAAGATCCGCCATCGAACAAGAACTCAGGCTTCTGATGTTTCCTTATAAAATGTTACATCTCTTGACATCTACGGCAGAATAGAAGTAGGAATATATCAAGACAGAAGCCCAAAGTCAAGATTAGCAAAGTCATTTTTTTGTTGCAAACATGAAAAAGCAGCTTATCTCTATTTTTTAATTAAATGGGTGAAATTCAAAAATTTATTTTCCTAAAGAAGTGCAATTATTCTGCATTTCCAAGTTGATTGAAAAACTATTGTGATCTTTAAAAAAGATCAACAACTCCATTTACTTTCAGGGTACCCTGACTGAGCAGTGCTGTGACATTTTGTTTGCACACATTATACTGGTACCGGTATTATTGTTGAATGAGAGGACATTCTTGATGAAAATCTAAAGAAGAAATGAGGGGTTGTGAAGAATAATGGTAGCCATATGCTAAAGGGTAACAGTATGCAGCAAAAAATAATAACATTATTTCATTAAATAAACATGGAGTTGAAATGAGTTTGGCATTGTGGCTCTTCAACCTGATCAGAACTGAAATGATCTGTCCTCTTGAGGTAAAAGTGACAGACATAGAGGAAGTGTTAGCAGGGAAAAGGTAAATGCACAGTCATCCTTTGGGAGTATTGTGTTGCTAGGGAAACCAACTTGTACTTTTGATATGGGTCATGAAACCAGAAAGGACCAATCAGGATGGCATAATTGATGAAGGAGGAATGAGAAAAGAACCGATCAAATGTTGTGACGCTAAGACATAATGTCACATATTGTGTTGTGTTCCTCTTGACCAAGGTGATTTCACTTAGCACAACTTTTACAGAATTTGATTTTGAGTTTTTAATGTGTTCTTGAACACAAAAATTGCGTTACTCCACACCAAAAAAAAAAAACTCAACCACTTTAGAGAAAAAAAATAAAGCTGCTAGAAAGGCCCGGTCAGTCACTGGCTTACAACTTCATCTATGGAAAGAACTGAAGATCAGAGTGCAAAGAGGAAGAATGCAAAGCATCAAATATCAAGACAGTTTCTGCCCAAGTTTTCAATACCAAAAGGCTTTGAGTATTTATTACATTGCAGAAAGTTTGAGCAATACTCATTCTCCACCTCACTCTCTTTTGAAACTTTGATACACAGAATTTATGGACTAGTTTGTTTTGATGTAATTGCTTGAGTGAATTACTTCGTGGGCTGTTACCCACAGCTGGTGTAAATTTCATGTCAGTAAGATCATCATCCTACTGACATCTACTGAGGGAAACTGCCTACTTTCCACCCCCAGCGCTATGACTCAGGGGTTAAGATGATAACCTGCAATTTCTCGCACTTCTGTTGACACCATTGGCATTTCATTTGGCCCAGTTGTAAACCCTCATTCCTACAAGGCAGGAGGTTCTCTAAAAAGGACTGGATAGCCACATGTGACCATAACTATTCCCCTTCCATCCTCTTCAAGTCTACTTCGAGTTCTCTGTGGTCACAATCTGTTCTGAGCACTTCCACAGCCGAGTGACTTTCCTGAATGTACAATTCAATCGATTACACGCGCTACTTAGACGCAGCCACAAGAACCTAATATTAGACATTTTTGCTGTGACACTTTATGCATCTAACAGGAGAGTGTG
This sequence comes from Xiphophorus maculatus, assembly GCF_002775205.1. Lineage (NCBI taxonomy): Eukaryota > Metazoa > Chordata > Actinopteri > Cyprinodontiformes > Poeciliidae > Xiphophorus > Xiphophorus maculatus. The sequence continues at coordinate 15,951,315 of NC_036459.1, read as the reverse complement.
ACTGACCACCAAGCAACTGTTGAATTGTATCAAGCTGAAAGTCATGCCCACTCTGTAAATAGAAAAATGTGTAAAAAAAATATATAAACAAAAGAAAACACTTACAGTTATTGATGTCATCTCATTGCTTATGCTGCTACAGGCTCTGTGGTTCAGTTAATGTTGGAATTGGTAGTAATTTACCATGTAGGCCTCTATTTCCACTGCTTTCAATACTGTCTCCAAGTCTCTTGCCCAACTTGGATTCTTTCAGTTACATTATCCTGTTGCCCAACAGAAACTTTAAATGTCTCTAATTGGCATCTTAGGTGACAGTTTTGGAGTTTTAGCATCTCAGCCTATAAATATATACATCAAACATTAGCATTAAGGACAGTTAAAGCCAATTCAGTGTAAAGGCCTGACGCTTGAAACATAGGGTCCTGTCAAATACCAACTTGGGAAGTTGAAATAACTAGGTCCAATGCTACTTGGCTGCTATATTGGCTGGTATTCGTGAAGCAGTGATGATTGGCTGAGGCCTTAAGAGTGATATCTAAGAAAGTCCGTAGATATTAATTTCTGCGGCAGTGCAGAAGCTAAAGCAGTTAAGGCAAGGTATTTAATGCATAATAAGTTATATTTTAGATTTTTTCAGTCCCTAATCTCCATGAAAACCTCCTGTATTCTGATTGTGAAACGTGATGGTGCCATCATCATGCTGTTTGGATGCTTCTCTTTAGCATGGATAGTGAGCTGGTCAGTTGGAGGAAAAATAGATTGAGCTAAGTGTATGAAAATAAAAAAGAAAAAGAAAACCAGTTTCAACGCTGCAGAAGACTTTGGCTGAAGCAGAGGTTCACCTCCTAGCATTTCAATTAAGATTTTGCTGCATCCGTTTTTAGACAAATTTATAATATCCAGCTTTTAGCTTTTGCTTAACATCTTCCAGCAGCATTTTGTTGCTTGTTGTAACTGCAGGGTCAGTCAAGATTAAATCACCTGGGATGTGTGATTGATAGGAGAGGAGCTTGGTGGCTGCATGCACATTTATTGTGGAGTAGGCTATGCTTGTTAAGATCTAATGAACTTCTGCACCTTACTTTATTTCCTCAACAAGGTAAACTACCTACTCCTCTATTTAGACTATAATGAGTACATTAACACAAGCTTATTTGCTCCATTCTTGTTTGGTTTCTCTCTACTACATGTATTTCATTAAACCCGCCACAGAAGCCCAACCCGATCATCAAGCAAATAGTTTTGGACTCACCCGGCCCGAATTTTCGTGCAGGTCCAGCTTGGGGCATAAAACTAAACTCTATGACAAATCTAAACATGCCAACCAGAACTGCAACTGAATGGTTTAAATCAAACCATATTCATCTGCCCATTCAAAGTTCAGACTTGAATCTAACAGAAAATATCTGTTATCAAAACTAGAACACTGTTGTTCACAGACACTCTCCACTTAATATGAATGATCTGATTGCAGACCAGCCATTGTAAACAAAGCAAGAGAAAAAAAACCTCTTAGATGACTATGATGATAATAATGTCTGGGGGGGAAAAAAACAATCTAATTACTGATTCTTAAGAATCAAATTCTGCAGTGTGAGGAGATGCTTTGCTGTTGAGTATCTAAGCAAGCAGCCATCCGCAGACATCGCTCTGAATGTGTGTGTCGGTTGGTGACAAAAGGGCTTGCAGTGTCATTCCAGCTCAGAGGATATTAGCAGAACGCCAGAGAAATGAGAGAGGAAATGATACACAAACCAGGGTTCATTGGGTATGCATGAGTTCCCGCCCCTGGGCCTCGTAGCGTTAGCATGCTGCATTTGCGCCATTTTAACATTGTTTGAGCAAATGCAGCTTGATTTCTCAATTGGTGGGTCATAACGCTCGATAACCCTCTGTGAAACAAACGTCACTAAACTCTAAAAAGGGATGCAAGATGCCGTAACTGGTAGAGATGGAAACAGCCAAGGCAGAATGGGATTTGAAAAAACTATCCAGTAATAATTCTATTACCAACACTTTCAGGGGAGGGGGGAGGAATTATGTGACGTTTTTGAAAAGCAATTTTATATGCCGTCTACATTCATTACGTTTAAGCTTTATTTTTTTCTCAATACTTTTTCCTTATGCTGTTGCTGTAGTCATGTCTGATCTTCATTTATATCAAGCAAAAAATAAAGTGCTCATCAGGACAAGGGGTATACTTATCTAAATCTGTGACACAGGCATTAAATTCAAAAACACTTTATAAATGACTGACAGCAATTACCGAAGGAATAAGCAGGTCTACCTGTTGGCTCTGCGGCATAATTTCACTCCGACTTACACTCATGAGTGAGTAGCTCACAAACAGGAGAGAGAGAGGGATAATTTCTCTATCAGTTTATTTTATAATTAATCAACGTGGAGTGGAAAAAAAAAAGAAAAATAAAATGTCATCAGTTAATTAATCAAGAGGTGTGTTTCCAAAGCATGTCAGGAGGTCATACTGGTAGGTTTAAACGCCAAAGGAAAACATTTAAAAGCTTCTTTAGAAAACATCTGAAATGTTTTGCAGTTATTCATTTTATCATAAGTTTTTTTTTTCTGACCCTTTCCTGTATCAGCCAACGATAGAGCAGGAGATAAAGGGATGCCTTGTGTACAGACACAACTCAGCTTGCAGAAATGTAGACAGAGGTAAGCTAAAGAAAATCTGATTGTCTAAATAGAAACAAGCTCTAAGGAGAGAGAAATGTTTTTTTTTTTTTATTCAGACCTGGTGAACTCTACAGGTTTTCTTTAGAAGAGGGATTTAAATCTGTCTGGCTCAGATGCTTGTAGCCAGTGGCAACTCGGCAATGTGCAGCATTTCTATGAAATAAAACCTAAAACGAGTATTCAAAGTCAAACTGATGCAAATCAACAACATTATTACAGTTATAAGAGTGTTACTAAGATAATTATCCAACAAAATATTTGTTTCATGTACAAATATTCATTTTACATCAGTTTGCTTCAGTAATGGTTAACTCTCCTTTAGTTTTCACCATAACGGTTCTAGTTTTTAATGGACAGCTGAATTTGTGTTCTTTAAGCCACCTGACAAGCAGTGCTCAGCAGAAAGTGGAAGAGGGGCAGCGGTGACCAGAATAATGCAGGGTTGTACCTCCCTTCCTCTTGCTGCACACTGCTGGTTAGCTGGTTGAAAAAGAAGGCAATTCCACTTTTTTTCTTGCTTACAACAATGAATAATTTTGGCAATTCGGAAATATTTCAGGAACAAAAATGCAGTTGTGGTGGAGAAACAAAACTAAAACCAACTGAACTTTTTCCTAACACCGTTTCAAAAGTGCAGGTGCACAGACTGCAGTTTTCTGGCCAATCACTGATCTTTGAAAAGGCTGATCCATTTTGTTCAGTAACAATGTTTTGTCTGAAAAGTGACTAAATTGTTGATTTTCAGTATCAGCAGAAATCAGGCTCGGTATTTCAGTGAACCTCACTCAAAACTTCAGTAGTGTAAATGTAGTAAATGTCTACAGTCCGTTAAGCTGCACTGAATTTTGGAGTTGTTTGATGTTTTAAGAACAGAAATACAACATGAGGCATTTGGTTATTCAAGTAGTAGCAAGCACATTTCTCACTTTTCTGTTTAAAACAGACTGAATCATATTTACTCAAATATTTTATTTCAAATCATGTGAAATCAACTCATTTGTTGCTCAAGGTTATCAAACTCTACACTAAACCACATGCCTAGTTCAGGGAAAAGGAAAAAAGTGGTTTCCTGATCTGGACTGCTGCCAAACCTTCCAAGCAGCACACAAAAAGAATAAGAAACTACAAACACACATCAACACACAGTGCTACTGCAACTGTGAAGACAATCACTTCATTTTGTCTCAACATGTGACCTTGAACGCACCATGAAAGCTTGATCTCAAAAGGACTGCTCTCAGACTGAATCCTCTCGTAATGACAAGTTGCCTCGCATTGCCAGCACATGCACCTCGAGCAGATTGGATTTACTAGTTTTCCATTCAGCAAACAACAGATGGCAAGAGAAGGCAGCTAGGTTTAAAGGCTGGTGGACTCATAATGGGTCCACATGCACTACTGTGTGCAAGACGCAAGCAGAAAGCCATTAAGAAGCAACAGAAAAATAATTATTTCCTAGCCAAAACACCAAAATGTAGCCAGATGCAACATTTTCAATAAAGCCATGACGTGGAGATGGAACTCGTGAATATGTCTCCGGTATTTGTATAGACTACTCCATATCTGAGGTTTATGCCTGCAATGAACTGAAAGCAGAAAAACATCAACATTGTTTGGTTAAGGATTTCTTAATCCAGCTCAAGTCATCACCAAAATCACCAGCAATACTCCCATATCACACGTTTTCCTTACACTGAACTGCCCTAGCCTGTGTGTATCCAAAAAGCAAACGTGACAAATCTTAATAGTCCCAGAAGATGCATTGGACTGACAGTTATGGCAATAATAGTACATTTGGGCCCCACGATGTTGGAAAATCTTGCGACAGCAATAATTCTGGTAAATATTGGTATACATGCCAATTTTCTTTTTCTTACCCTCTCTCTTCGGTGCTTCCGTCACTCCGTTATCTTTAGCATTTTGGCCAATATTATTTGTGACCATTATGAGACTCCAACTGGTTAAATATTCCAATAACATGGAAAATGCATTTGCATAACATTTGGAATATATTAGCCAACAATTATTGCTCTCCAAACATTCCTTTCCAATAAAAATATTGAACACGATTACCACTGTGGTCATGTTAATCGAAATATATTGTGCACCCTTACAGGATATCATTTGTCATTACAAAGATCACTTTATCATAGCTTCATCTGTACAGTTATTCATCCACTCACATAAATTGTCAACATTTACTAAAGAGAAGCAAGGCAAAGTTTAAGGTTGGTATAGAAATAACACAAAAAGTATACATTTGCTGCTTCCAAACAGATGTGACAAAACAATGTCGAGAAGAAAAGCAGCAATTGTAAAGAAGCAGTTGTTGGTTAATTTGGGAAGGACAAACTATTTCCTAAACAATTTGAAGTTATTTTAAGAAAATAACTCACCTCAATGAGAGGTTAATCAAAAGTCAAACATTCAATATGGTTGCTGATCTTCCTACAGGCATCAATTAGCATGTAAAACGTTAGCATTCGTGACAGCACTAAGACCCATTTGGAAAAAACAAATTTCTTTAGAATTAGGTTAACAAAACTTGAGTTTACAAGTCTTCCTCTCTCAATGAGACAGTAGGGTTCAAAGTATTGCTGGTCAGGCAAAATGCACAGCACCATCCAAAGACAACAGCAGAGTACCAGCACTTTATACTAACTGTCAAATATGGTGGTGGTGAGCTATGAATAATACTTAAGTGTGAATAGAAAGGGCGCAGTGGTGGGTTTCTATTTGGTCTCTCAGGTCAAGTCCCCGCCTCTTGAATAAATCTGAATTATTGTCCATTTATTCTGAGCTGCTCCACTTAACCAGAACTAGATGCTGACATGGCCTCTTTCTCTGCAGAAGTTGGCCCACCATTTTCTGTGGTGCTGTGATATAGATATAAGAATTTGGGGGACAGAAACATATGAAAAGTGTTAATAGGACCAAGCCCTGAGCTCGGTCCTATCCAGCAAAGGCATTGAATTGACTTTTGCGTCCAAGTATTCTAGTGTCAAATACGCCCAACAGCTAAAGATTGACCAAAACTGGGTCAACAGCAGTACAATGATCCCAACCAGAGCAGCAGAATGGCAGAAAGAAGAAAACCATCAAGGTGTTAGTGGTCCAGTCAAAGCCCAGACGTCACGGGACCTTACCGCTGTACATGTTTATGATAAAAACATATATTAGACTCGTCCCTTGCATGTCCTTTTTACTCGACAGCCCAGTCCTTTAATTGAGGAACAGGATTTTTATGAGACTGTTTTACGCAGTCGCCAAAAGTCTATCCTCATCTCTCTGCCGTTAGCATGTAATGTGCCTGCTTCAGCACTTGCATTTCCACTACAAGATCATTAAAGTGCCTTGCCATCCATCATTTCTCCTTCGCTCTTAAGAAGGAGGGGTGGAAAAGTGATACAAGCTTCAGTCTGCTTTCTCCTTGCTTAATACAGAGCCATTTCAATGTCAGCCTCTGCTGAATGTACGAGGGGAGATGAATGAGTTTGATGTAAATAAGAAACAACTCTGGATAGCTCTCCTTAGCCTGAGCTCGCAGTGCCAAACTCCGAGGTCTGGGCTATCAATCTTTAAGCAAACAACATAAACATGCAGATTCCTGCCATTTGTATAGGGCGCAGTGGTGGGTTTCTATTCACACTTTAGTATTATCCATAGCTGAAAGAGGTCCCCTCTGGTCCATGATGCTTCTATAGTCAAGAGAGCAAGTGTAGGTTGTATTTTCCCTCATATTTTACATCTTGAGATTTACAACTAGATTATTTCTACTCTTTCTCAGGCATTTCTGGGCATCAATATGAAGGGTATATTGTCAATACTATCAGGAATAGGGGTACACTGATAGGGGTCCATCAATTTCTTTAATTTGAGGTGATTGGCATTCGGCCAATACTTATGTGTACAACTGATCTTGTCCATCTCCAAAAAGGTCTGAAAATCATCCAGGCTCCTTTTGGTATGCCATGATAGATTCTGACTTGTACACCAGCTCATGTCTTCATGCCAGCTTAGCAGCTTTGATGCTGTATTTAGTGAGTTTTCAGACCAAAAATATATATCAGTATCGGCCAAAATCGTCTTGTTAAGCTTTTTAAAGATCTATGTTAGTACCAGAAATCTGTGCACCCTAGATTTGAAATGCTGTTCTTCACTGAATTTATAAAATTATGTAATAAGAAGTGGGCCAGTTCCTCCACAGAGGTAAGAGACATGTTGATAGTTATTGCAGGCACTTAACTTTGCATGCTGTTAGTTTACATGGATTTTTATGCGTGAAATGATTGATTGAAAACTGCGTTTTAGTTGCAAGAAGTTATCTTTGATATTACCATTTGTCTGATGAGATTTAAGTGTAAAAGGAAAAAACGCTAAAACAGAGTAAATGTGTAGGCGGTTGCCTACTTTATTGGTGCTGCACAGATGTTGGATAAAAAGGGACAGAGTTCTAGTGATGTTTAAAACAGAGTTTGGTAATTAAGTCAGATCTCGGTCTCTGAATACCACATGAAGTACTGTTAATGTTGTAATTGTGATCTGGAAAGAGTGTGTCACAACTGCAACCAAGCAAAACATAAAGTTTCTGTATCGGAAACTTCACGTTTGTTTCCGACTAGGGAGACGAGAGTCGGCCGATTGCAGAAAAGCAGAGCAGGTGGTACAGGCTCCGTTAAGGGCCAGTCCCAGGAAGGGAAAAAGGAAATGTTCTAACATTCACATCTTAGTTATACACCAAATAATGACCACAAACAAGATAAACATAGTATGTTAGTGATAGAGCAAGAAATAACTATGGAACTGGTACATAGCATAATCCATGGTGTTACCTAAGTGATGGGTGTCCTAAGTGATGCACTTTATCATCAATAAACATTGTCTACCTAGAGGTGTCTTTTATGCAGGTAAAGAGAGGAGAACAGGAGGATTTCTTAAAGAAGTCGGAGCCAGAATTCTGACTGGTTGGTGGTGGACCCAAAACTTATGTCATGCAATAAAATGCAAATTAATTACTTAAAAATTTTACAATGTGATTTTCTGGATTTTTGCTTTGGTTTCTGACACTCACAGTTGAGCACCTACTGTATGATTAAAAATGTAAGACTTCTACATGCTTTTCAAAATCAGCAGTGTATCATGTACTTGCTCTCCCCAGTGTGAATCAAACTGAGAATGTTAAGGTTCACAGAAACTCTCCTGACAATCTGAGCTTGAGACGTTTCACAAAGAATTGGCAGGTTTTATTTTTAGATCTGCAGATGGGGTGGACAAACTCTAAAAGGGTTACAGCATCTCTAGCTGTAATTGGTAGAGACGCACCAATCCGATGTTAATATCTGTATCAATATTGAAAAAGAAAATCTAGATTGGTATCATGACAGTATGCCCGATCCTGAAGGGCAGATCTAGTCATTCTGATTCTATGCTTTGTGCTCTGAGTTAAATCAAGCTTTCTCATTTATTTTACATTATATTTAGAAGGTTTGTTGTAGTTTATTTTACACGTTTGACCAAGATAGTCAACCTATTAATTTTGTCAGTTTACAGCCATTTTACATTGGCTGCCTGATTCCTAATGGCTGAACAAATTAAGCAACCATCAGTTGTTTTTATATGTTTGACCAAGCTTCTGAAACTATTGGTGGGTTTAAGTGTGCTACACTGGTGCAGAGATATCAAATAAATTTGTAATTCAGTATTTTTATGTCTGTGTTTTAAAAAAAAAAAAAGAAACATTTTAATCAATTCAGCACTATTTTTCTGTGTTGGAAAGGTTGCGAACGAAACTCAACGTCAAATATCGGTATCGGAAGTGAAAAGGGGGGATCGGTGCATCTCTAGTAACTGCAGCAACCAGTGGTTCACCAAAGTCAACAAACTGCTATTCCTATCCTACTCTACAATTATGCACAAAGTTGAGCATGTTTACAGTAAATAACAGAAAAAAACAAAAAACAAAGCATGACTGCATTTCGCTCCGTTGCTTGATGGATGATTAGCTTTTCTTAATTTGAAGGGAACTACATCATCCCTCCCTTCTCCCCAACACCAACTCCCAATCTTTCACTTGCAGCAGAATATCTTCACAGCTCCCAGCTGCTGATGGATGCAGAGCTAACCGTCATGGAGAACAGAATAGCTCCACGGGCCATCAGTGTCATGAAGATCTCAGCCTCCAAACGCTCATTGGTGACACGTAATCCCTCTTCTTGTCCTCTCCTTGCATCTCTCGTTGTTCCTTTTTCTCTGTGTCTACAAGCACAGCGAGCCCTTCCCCACTGCGGAGATGAGTAGAAAGCCGACTTTGTTTCCGACTGTTCCGTCTGCATCTGGATCTCGTGCGGCTTATGACTTCTATCCTCCTTTTGCAGGCTGTTTATTCCTTGAGTCTTTTCTTCGTGATGAAATATCTCTGCATCCCACCCAGTTGTTTTACTAAAAGTGAAACGTATTTGCGTCGCAAGGTAGCAGAAAATCGGAGACTAAACAAAAGTACAAATTATTAATCTATGAAACCATCTGATGGCATCTCTCCAGGTAGGACTTTATGCCCAATTAATCTAAAGAGTCTCTCTCTTGCAATGACAAGGCAGCTAATCTATGCTGATGGGAGAGCTTGTCCCTGCTCTATATCAAGGCCGTTAAAGTCTCATCTGACGGCGTTTGCCCTAATTCAGTCTGACACTTCCAGTGAAATATCTTAAATCGTCATTGATCTTGAGGAAAACGCCACCCTCATCATCCGACGCGCAGACAACCCAAGGGCACGGGAAGAAGTTGTAAAAACGTGACGTAGGAGAAGAACAAAAGGGGAGCAGTCCCACGGTTATTACAATGCAGCAGATCCAAGTGGGGGGAGTAGCAGACTGAAAATTGAGAAATGTGAGATTAAAGAAGAAAATGGAAGGATAGGATGAGAGCGAGAGATGGATCAAAAGATATGCAGACTAGTGTAATGGTGTGGTAGTGAAAAAAAAAGAGAGCTGAACGAAGCAACGCCAGCTGAAGATGAGATTCCACTCCCTCACCGTTTGTCATAAACTGGGTTCATTCAAATGGAACATTCAGACTATTTTTATTACTAGTGATAATAGTAATTTAATCCAAATGAAATCAAAAACGCTTTAGAAATTCCAGAAGGAATTTTGATGTTGTTGTATTTCATTTTATCCAAAGTTATTCAAAGGTTTGTAGTAAATTTTGATGGCTGTGGGCAGCAAGGATCTCCTGTAGCAGTCTGTATTTCAGCGACTCTCAAGAAGCCGCTGACTGAAGAAACTCTGTTGTTGTAAAACAGTCTCTTTAAGAGAATGCTCAGAGTTGCTTCTAATGTTCTCCATTTCAAGATGAACCCTTTTAATCTCCAGAGGCTCCAGAGGAGTCTCCAGAACAGAGCCAGCCATAATATTTCAAAGTAAACTTTGCCAAAACTTTTTTAGCCTGACTAAAAAAGAAAACGAAACTTATTTGAATGAAAATCATTATATTATTTTGCACATTTCTGTATTGTTAAGAGGCAAATGTAGCAAGTGCTCATGAGCCAAAACCCTAACCGGAAGAGCGAATGCAGACTGTTATGTTTATCATTGGGTTACTTAGTGTAATAAAAGTACATGAACCTGTTCTTATCAAAAATCTTACCTTAAATTATTTCTGTTGTGATCTGACATGGATGAAATGTAGCTTGAGGTTCACATTTAAATGGGGTATGGTGGGATGATGGAGTTGCAAGGACAGAACCCCCCTCAATAGGAAAGTCAATCTTGAAAGGCAGCTACTTTTTTCAACATTCATCAATCCAACACGTCAAGGGATCTTAAGAGTTTTGCTATGTAGGAAGGTGACTTTTTTTTAGTACCTAAATGAAGGGTTGAAATCCCTTCAACCTTTTGTGTTTACACTAATTAAGACAACAAATATTGTGATGTTACATATATTTTCCCCCGGGTCTGTACTAGAAAGAACAAGAGCAGATATCTGGTTAGGATGAGTCCTGGACGGCTCCCTGGTGAGGTGCTTCAGACACTTCCCTCCAGGAGGAAACCTAGAGGACACGCCGGACAGATTATCTTTCTGGGACAGCCTGGGAACACCTTGGGATTCCCCTGGAGGAGGTGGCTCAGGAGGCTAGGGAGAGAGAAGTCTGAAAGCTGTTAGCTTCATGACCTGACCCTGGATTCAGAGGAAGATAAGGGATGTATGGAGGGATGGACTACAAAGAACCTTTGCACTCATAAAATAAAGGATAAAAACTTGGCAAACCATTCTAACCAGGGTTTACTGAAGGTGGGGAACTGTATTTAACCATGTCAAACTCAATCCACCTCCACCATAGCTCCTGACTCTTGGTACAACTGTCACCAGTGCCGACAGTGATCAAGGTTTAGGCAAATCTCTTTGGTAAGGGCAATGAGTTCCCCTGAGGACGGTGGCCTCAAGTCCTTTCAACTCTGCAGCTTCTGGTTGGATTCTTTGACGGGTTCAACACCGTCAGTGAGCTCCAGCCAGCTCCGGCAGCGCTCCGCTCCCTTGGGACGGACGTACCAGATGCCACAGCAGCATCTCACTGGTTACACAATCAGGGAAATTATGAGGGAACTTAACGTGGGCGTGTAATTTGATTTGGGGTAATAAGAAGCCTCCAATAAAGCGTTTATTTGAATAACCACGTTATATGAGCGGATTGGGAGATTATTAAAAAAAAACCTCTAACAGCATCAAAGCCATTATAAGGCTACAAAAAAAAAATCTGTCATCTTTTAGTAAAACAAGAAGTCCTCAGGTCCTTTAGGTTCTCATCCGGACAAATCGATGCTGCAAACCAGCGAATCTCTTTTGTCATCCATTATTAAAAAATCTTCTAGGCATTCGTGATTGCAGGCTGAGAGCTATGCTAAATAGATTAGGATGAGTCCAGGGGATTAGGAATCAAAAGCAGGTCCTACACAACGGCTTTGCCAAGGTAATTTTTCTACATTAAATAGATCTGGAGCTGCAAAATCATGACAAACTTATTAAAGAAGCACTGGGGAGTGTGAATATAAACCATTTTCTTGTAGTTCCAGCTGGATGTTTAGAGTCCACTTTCCTGTTTGATGGTGAAATTCTACCTCAGTCTCTAGTCTTTTGTAGCCTCTAACAGCTTTTCTTCCAGAATTGATCTGCATTTAGTTCCATCATTCATCCCACTTATTAGGCTAAACTAGACACTAGTGGACTTTGTAATCAGGTAACTTCCGAGAGAAGTTGTTTGGGGTGGATTTAGGGGTATTTGAGTAAAAAAGGACTTGAGAATTTTTTTCAGCTCCTTTTACTCAATTTTCCCTACAAACAAACTCTAGTGCAACCTACCTAATAAAGACTTTCTAACCATGTACTACTTTCTGCCAATCTATCACATAAAACGGCAATAATATACAGTAAAGTCTGTATCTGTGACAAACTGTGTAAAAAAAGTGGCATAAATTGTTGCAAGGCGCTTAAAATGCACATCTTACTGAGATCAAAGTTGTAGAACGAGAAGTGCTAAAATGTTTAAGGAGCATAAAGTGGGGTAACCTCCGCTTTCGTTGTAAGACTACAATCCCAACGTGTTTCCTTATGATTATAAACACATTCAAGCATGGTTTTTATTAATATTCTTTGTTTTTCAACTGACAAACCACCTGGTTTATATGTCAGAACCCTGGAAGAGTGAAATTAACTGGCTTATGCTTATTTAGAGCAGGTGCAGCCTGCCTGCTACAACCCATGCAGAGCGTTGGCTTTGCTTTTTTTTTTTCTTCCCCAAAAAGCCCCTGACAACTAGAAACTCCTCACTTGCTGCAAACAGATGGCAAATTGTCTTACCTGGTTTCTGCCGTTGTCACAGAAGCAGAACAGAGGAGGGGGGTTCCCTCTATCGCAGGTCTTTCTTCCCTCTGCCAGTTGAGAGCGGCTGTAGGAGCAGCAGCAGTGTAGGAGCGAGCTGCTTTGTATCTCCAAAGAAGGTGTTCCCAGAGAGGAGGAGACGGCGGGTGCTCCGCTCAGCTGTCTGCGGGAGAGGAGGCTCTGCTCCTGCTGAGGCGCGGGGAGAGGTAGCGGGATGCGCAGCTCGGAGCGCCGAGCCCGTCACAGCGCTCTGCGGGGCACTGCAGCTGCCTGGGCGGACACGAGGGGGCGCTGATGTGCGACAAAATCCTGAAATACTGTCCCAGAGCGCTGTGCCCATTTACACTGGCAAGGGAGTGTCCCTGGAAGATGAGACAAAATTACAAGGTTAAAACTGGGGTATGACGTATCACGGGGACAGCAGTCTCCTTCCAATACAGTTATCTAGTTCAAGCCATTTTAACTTTAATGGTTGTAATAAAATGCCCAAACGTTCTTTCTACAAAAGAGGATATTAGCTAGGAAAAAAATATTTTGAAACAGAAATGTGTTCCTGCTGACTTGGAGACAGTACCTAGGTGAAGAAATCCTTCCACGGTTCTTTCTTTAATTACGAGAAGCGCTCTGTTTCAACATATTTACGTATGTACAACGTCTAAAGTCTAACACAATGAATAACTGATAGGGATAGGTAAAAGTATTGATTTGTCAATGCACTGTATTTATTAATTTTTTCCAATTCAATATCGATTAGCTCCCGTAGCCACCCATGGGGCTCGCGCCATAATGAACTTCCGAGAGTCGCGCGCCCTGTCCAGGAACGTTTAAGATAGTTAGTTCATTTTGCTTCTTCCTACGTTTAACCAAACACCAGTTGGATAGAGAAGCAGACTGGACAGTAGCAAGTTTGATGAGCTAGCTAGCGGAACCCCTAGCGCAATTTATTTACCATTCCACACCAAGGAGGACTCGTGGCTCGAGACCGCTCAACTCAGTCTCAGTGTCGTATATTAAACGATAGACACAATAACATTTATTTATTATGTCTATATGAAACACCTGGATGTGAAGTCGTCCTCTTCTTCCTGGCATGTCACTTCTTGAGTTCATTAGTAGTTGGTAAACGTGTATTTTGGTAAGCATTACCACCAGCAAATGGTGAAATGTGGCTCTTTCTCTGAGTTTTATTGACTGAGTACTGAGTTTTATTGAATTCAATTTTATTGACGGTTGGCAAACCAACTTAAGGTGCATTTACCGCCACCTATCGGACTGGAGTGTGGAAGTCAATTAAATTAGAGGGAGTTTACCAGTATACTACATCAGATACATATAAATACTGTTAAACAGTCTCGTATTTTTAAAAAAAATTAAAATTTAAACATTTTATCAAAGGTGTAGTCTTTTTGTATATTCAGCAGGCCTAACTGAACAATAAGACTGCACAAAATTACCATATTAATAATATAAATGTGGTATTCTGAGTCCTACCTTCCTGTGGTCCCTCACATCATATGGTTTTAGATTTAAATATGAACTTGTTGCAGAAACCACTCTAAAGCCTGAAAATGGTCAAACCTTTTTTGTTTGTTTTGGTTTTTGTTGTTGTTGGGTTTTAAAAGGGTCGATTTATTGGTCTATTACTCTCCTAGATTTTTTTTTTAACGTCAATAAAGAGTTGGAGATGGGTCTGTCATTAAGCTGGGATGCATCTAAGATGCACTTTACCCAGCAAACATTTAAACCATGCAGGACACCAAGAAACCAAAGTTTTGGGGCTATAATGTGAACATTTATAAAAGCTCAAGTGATCTAAATCATTTTTGCTAAGTACTGTAAATTATGCAGCATTGAAACAAGGTCAAATTTTGTGATGTCCATGCTTTGGTGGGATCAAAATTTATCTTAAAAAGCCAAGTCCGCACCAACATAAATGAAAACATACCGTTGTAAAAATTTAGAGTAAAAGGATAAACATGGATTCTTGGACAGTTGATAGAACGATTTGAACTCAAGAGCTGTTTTGACGGTACATTTTTCTGGCATTTTTGATCTACTCTAATCTGACATTGACAGAACTGACCTCTGACTGTTATTGGTCTCAAGGCTGTTACAACTGCCATCCTCGAACCTGTCACAGAGTGCTACACTGGTCTATCACTGGTCTTTAGAATCATGAGCAAAGATATTCCTCTGTGTTGCAATAAAAAAAGTGGTCTTACTAGGGTCTTTGTGACAAAATAACCTTGTTATGACATCCAGCAGTCATAGTTCTTATTTCCTTTGCTCACAGTACATTCTGTTACAGGGCTACAAAATAAACAGATTTGCAGAAACAATCTCATGGAACAGCAGCATCTGAATAGATCATCCACATTTAACCTTTAACATCTGGTGTTAAAGTTTAAAGGAAATTAGTGACAGTTTAATTTGATCCTCTGTGTTTGGTTCTTGTCAGCAAGGTTTAAGACATTCAGATCTTTGTGTGGTATAAGTCTGAGGGCAAAAAAATCTTTGAAATATTTGTTCTGAAAGGCAAAAATGCAAAACTATAGTTTCTATGAGCAATTTCTTTGGAATGGATTGCAAGCATCACTTGCATTCTGTACGGATACCCTCAAAAATCCTTACAATAAATCTGAAAAGAAATATCCACAGTTTCAATAAAGGTTTACTGGGTTCAGTTTTGCCTTTTACCATGATTGGGACTGAACTGCTTCTGTTCAAGTGGGACATCTTGTGGCTCTTTTAAGACATTACACCCTCTGAACTAGGGGTGTCAAACTCCAGTCCTCGAGGTTGAGTGTCCTGTAATGTGTTCAACACATCTGATTCAAATGGATAGATTACAGCAGAGACACATCTGAAAGTTGCAGAAAACCTATGTTTTAAACCAATTACACCATCAAAGGTTCTCTCAATACTGCTTAAACTGGCATTAAGTATCTTGAATTACATTAAGAAGGGGAGGGAAGCCTTTGTCCATCAGTGCATTCAGGACTTTCACCTCTAATTAATACAATACCACCAGCAAACAGGTGGAACATGCCTCTTTATGAATCTGACTTGTTTGTCCAGTACGACCCGCAGATGCTTGAGTAGATTGTTCCCCACACTTGTTACACAAAGTTTGAGTTTGGTGACCTTTGAAGAGAACATTGTTCCACTGAGCAAGACTGATGAGTCATGCTGATAGGACTGACCTTTCAGGTGACCGGGGGAACAGAACAGTCTACACCAGTCTACACTCCTCACAATCCCCTCATTTGATTTTTTTAAATGTATATATGTAATGAATATTTTATCTTTGCTGGTGGGTATTTTCTACATCTTTTATGAGGAATTCCCACCATTGTGCACAAACAAGTTGCCTCACCAAATAATATCTAACAACTAGCTTGAGTAAAATGTGTTGGTTTTCTTTACTTGAGGACTGACATGTTTGCTAATATAATAATAATGAACAGAAGGTGGTAGCAATGTTCCTCTGATCAAGTCTACCTGGTGATGAACTTACCATAAAGTTAGGTTACTACATTCCCAAAGATCACCATTGGACTTTAGTCTTTCAACTGTGGAGTCCTTTAAGTGATAGCAGACCAATTTTGTAAGAGTCTTTATGTGTCTCTGAATTTTCAGTTCTGAGTCCATCAATACACCCAAATTTCAGACCTCATCACTAGTTTCTAACTATAATAATTGGAGTTGTGTGCTGATTCTAGATCATTCCTCTTTAGATCCAAAGATAACTTTAGTTTTGTTCCTGTTCAGCTGAAGAAAATTATGGCACCTCCATGCATTGATTTGTTCGAATTTATTCAGTGCTTGGATGAGTTCAAAGTCATTTGGTGACATTCTAATGTAGAGCTGTGTATCGTCTGCATAGTTATGGTAACTAATCTTATTACTTCTTATAATCTGAGCTAGCAGGAGCATCTATATATTAAATAGAAGGGGCCACATGATTTGAAATCTGAGGTACCCTTTATGTGACTTTGGTCTGCTCCAATGAGAAGTAACCTATTGACACAAAGAAGTCCCTACTCTTTATGTAAGATTGCTGTGCCTCAACTGCTGTACCTGGGAGTCCAACCCAACTCTCCAGTCACTTTAATATGTCATAGTCAATAGTGTCAAATGCTGCACTGTGGTTCTTCCACAGTCCGTATTAATACGGATGCCATTGAACACTTTGAAGTCTCCGTACTGTGGTGAGAACGGAAACCAGGCTGAAAGACATCAAAGCAGCTGGTCATTGTTAAGAAACTAATTGTTGAAGCAGCTTCTTCAATCATTTTACTGAGTTAGTTTAGTTAAATATTACAAGGAGCAACTGCCATAGTAGGTAGACTAATAAGTCAGCACTAGCAAGAAGATTGTGGCAAATTTGCAGTTTCCTGCTTTGTGTTGATGAGCAACTCCAAATGTACAGCCAACAATAACTTTGCTGTTGGCCTTTAGTTAAATACAGGTTTACTCATATGACCTTTATGGTGCAAACTAATAGGTCTGATCTATGAGACTTGAATGGTTTAACAAGTATTTGGGGAAAAGTGAGTGATGACAACATTATGGCCTATGGCGTTTGGGTGGAAGATGAAGCAGATTACTAAGCATATCTATGTCAAGTTAGTTTCACTCTAGAGTAGAACATCTGGCTTTAGTGTAGCAAATTAAACAATCTTTTATGTCACCATATAAAGTGTATTCAAGAAACATCTACTTTGGAACTATATGTATAAATCCTGATAGTATTGTGTTTCATTTAGCTAAAAACAAAAAACCTAGCCTGACAGAACTACTATCATTCACAACTGACTGACAAAACACATTCTGTTGATGAATGAAAGAGTCCATTGTTAAACTCCTGATTGGAAATTTGACTTGTACAGTTTTAAAAACTTGGTGTACTCCAAGATGACATCAGCCTCAGTCAAAAGCCTCTGACGGCCCAGGTCGTAACTCATGTGCTTAATGGGCACACAAAATTCAATTTGACTCCAACCTGTGCCCAGTGCAACTTTATCAGAAATGCCAAGATGTTTCCACGACGTCCAACTTCTACATACGGACGACTGGATTGTTCTGCAGGAGTTTGGTGAGGCTTTCTGTTGAAGAAAACAAAGACGCTGACAAACTGACCATCAACACTTAAATCAGGAGCTACAACAAAAGCTGAAAGACATGATTTTATCGTTAAGTAGGTCTGGTGATGTGTGTTTACTCCCCAGCATGCAGTTAGACCTCAGCTGAAATACATCAGCTCCCCCTGCAGGGTGTTCCAGTTCCAGACAAACGCCTCCTTGATGGATGAGGCATTGGTGGCATTCAGGCAGTAGATCTTGTAGAAGTTTGTAAGTCCCACTACTTGATCTTCTCCTCCAGCATCAACCAGATTTAAATCCTGTTCTGAAGAGACAAAGAGAAGTGTCACGAAACAATTGAAAAAATTGAACCGGGCCAGTAAAACTTGTTTCTATTTCTCACCAAAAGTAGGAAAGAAATTCCCAGCTGCAAATTTGTAGACTGTGTCATTTTGGTCCACTCCCCAGATCCCTGCCTGTCAACTGGTTCTGAAAGTGTTTCAGGGGAGTTAATGGAAGGATGACATTTTTTCTGTTTCCTATACTTTAACAAGGTCTTGTTGCTTTAGTGGCAGCACTTAATTATTTCGTTACAAAAATGCTTCTGGGTTGGCAGGTACTCTTTGCACAGTGTTCCTGATCTAGCATTGTTTCCCAATATCATAACTTTTGCGTCATTCCACAAGTACCTCTAGTTCTTGGGAATTTTTCTCCGGACCTTTTTGTCAACAACAAATTCACTTTCATAACCTTTGTGCTCAACACTAATGGGGATGATCCATGACACTTTACTGGTTGTTCTGTCTGTCTAGTTGTAGCTGTTTCCAGCTGGTTCTTCTTTCTTGGGGCTCGGCGACTTCTTCGGTCAGTGACTTTAGTGTCAGGTCTAGGTGTTGGGTTTTAAGGGTTTGGCTGATTCTTCTGGGCGGTGGAGGGTTGGAGCGCTGGTCACCAGCTCCTGCTGGTGAGCCTCATCTATGAGGACCTTTCAAATAAAGAGAACTCTATAAGCCAACTTACATCTCAAAGTCTCCGACCATCACATTTCACTCTACGACCTAATGGTTTATAGTGAATCAGAGGAGCCAACTCCCATCAAATGAGATACTAATGCGCTAATAGAAAAGTTTACAGAACTGTCATGGGGAAAAAAAATACTCTAACAAAAATCTGGACGAGAAGACGTAACAAATATATTAAAACTTTACAAAGGGAGAAGAAAAGTAGAGAGCCAAACGAGTCTGTGGAGTCTGCTGTAGCTAGCAGGCCATTCTGGCTGCCTTTTATAGGCTTTGGTCGGTAGATCTCGTAACAGCAGATTGTCATTATTTCTGGACTTTTCCCAGCAAATGGAAGAGAGGCTTTATTGAACTGTAGGTGTGATGTTGTGGATTTTTGTACAACAAGGATTTTGTGAAGTTCATAAGAGGTGGCCTTAGTATTTGACTTTTGGTAAAAAAATAAAATAAAAAAAAAGTAGGAGCTGTGTATGATGTTAAAGAGCATATTTTTTTATATCTTCCAGGTTGGGAAAGTAACACAAAGATTAGTCCCAAGAATCAAACACCCATGCTGTTTAAGACGCTCTAAATGTTTCAAAGTTTCAAAACTTCAAATACAAAGGCAATGCAATTCGACTATTATTAGAAGAATGTTGATCAGGATGAATACAAGGTTAATGGAACTTTATTGCATAACGTACCACATTATTACATTATCATTTAAAAAAAAAAAAGCGACCTCCACATTTTGGAATCATGCACGATGCAACAGAAACTATTACAATATGTGTTCAAAGATTTTACTACATTTTGCATTTTACATACTGTGGTTGTAAAAATGTTTCATTACATATTAAAGCCAGAATTTATTACATTATTTACATATTGAGGCGTTAAAATGCCGCATTACAAACCTCCTACCATGGTTAAACAGGAGGCCCAGGCTGTTCTAAGGCTGATGATAAAGCACACATAGGATTGAAGCAAAGAAGTCATGAAAAGAGAAAAGGTTCAAATGAGGACTTCCACCTGGTTACTTGGTGCATTTCACAATGAAACCTGTCTCACTCACAAGCCACAGATACCCAAGGTCATAGCTGGCGTGTTTGATCTTCACAGACATTTCAATTTTCTTCCAACCTGTGCCCTGTGGCACTTGGCCAGAGATGCCAGTTCTGGAAAGGAGAAGGTGCTTTTTAAAGTAAATTATCTCTTTACTTTCCACATTTGGAACACAAATGTATAGGTGGGCTTTACCTTTCGAAGAGCTGTCCATCTCGATTTACAACAAAGACATTTCTGTCACTCCCAACTTCGACACTGATTGCCGCTCCACCTATGCGGTTCCATACAGGCTCGTTGCAGGAGTTTGACATTTGCTGTCAAAGTAAACAAAGATGGCAACAAGCCCATCGGTGAATATTATAGCAGGAGCTACAGCAAGAGCTTGAAGACACAAGTTTACCATGAAGTAGATCTGTTCTTCTGAGTTCACACCCCAGCATCCAGTTGGAGCACAGCTGTAATATATCAACAAACCACTCATGGTGTTCCAGTTCATGAGCTCCTTTATGGATGAGGCTCTGTTGGCATTCAGGCAGTGGATGCTGTCGCTGATGGTAACTCCTACTATCTGACCTTGTCCTCCTGCATCTACCTGCTTTAACTCCAGACCTGAAGACACAAAGAACAGCATCACCAAAAAAGAATGAAAATGGGAACAAGGCCCAACTTGTAAAATCTGGCTCTGAAACATAATACTCACCACGAGTAGGAACGAAATCAGTGGCTACAAATTTATAGACTTCATTCTGCCGGTCGACTCCCCAGATCCCTGGAGGTCCCACTGAGACATGCTTAAGAGGCACAGAGCCCAGTTTGGACCAACTTGATCCACTCAAGAAGAAGGCGTTGGAGTTTTTGTCTGTCATCACAACCATCCCCTGGCCAGCATCGATCTGGGCTGCAGGAAACTGCTGCGGAGCAGCGCTGCAGGTCCAACCTGTAGAGAAGAACCAACTCATAAAATAAAGCCATAACACACATTTTGTGCATAAATTTGCCTTTAATGTCATTTTCTGTCAATCCTTCACACAGCCATGACCTCCTGATAGCAAAGCAAAAACTATTTGAACAAGGTAGGATGTTTGGGAGGCCCAAGGCAGGCCTTTGGCTTCACTCCATGGCCCCTGAGGCTGGACACAGCCAGGAAATTCTAAACCAGGGGTCTCAAACTCCAGTCCTCGAGGGCCGCAGTCCTGCAATGTTTAGATGTGCCTCTGCTGCACCACACCTGAATAGAATAATTGGGTCATTAAGGCTCTGGAGAACTGATCTACACAAGGAGGAGGTAATTAAGACATTTCATTCCAGTGTTTTGTACCTGTGGCACATCTAAAAACTGCTGGACTGCGGCCCTTGAGGACTGGAGTTTGAGACCCCTGTTCTAAACCAACCTCAGGTTTATTGGACAAAACAGGCAAGTGGTCGACCAATGCATAGGGTTTTTCTTAAAAACTAAATAGTTATCACTTTCACTGATATGGGTTTTTGTATATCTTTTTTTTTTTTAGAACCGAGCACACATAAGCTCTAAAGTCAGTTTATTCTGATTTTATTACTAGATAATTCTAGCTAATAACAATCTAATAATAATCTACAGTAACTAACACTAACTTTATACAAAACTCCAACTTTTGTGGAAAATTTCTTTACTGACTTGAATGAGCTTCTATCTCTCATATGTATTGATTATGATTGTTTAATAATTGTCAGTGATTTCAACATTCATGTTGACAACCCCCAAGACAGAGGGGCAAAAAAGCTCGCTAATATTTTAGAGAATTTTGGTTTAAGACAACATGTCAAACAAGCAACACACACTCAAGGACACACACTGGACCTGGTTATCAGTAAGGGTGTGAATCTTTCCTATCTCTCTGTAACTGATGTTGCCCTGTAGGATCACTTCCTGTTATCTTTAAAAGTTCTTTATCTTTTAACTCACTTGGACAAACAGCAACCATCACAAAACGTTCTCTCACTGAAAACACAGCAGAAACTTTTCATCAAATCTACTCTTCTTCCTCACCCTTAAGCTGTAATGATGTAGATAAGTTGGTAAATGATTTTCAGTCTAAAGTTTCAGATATTATTGATTCCATTGCCCCAATTAAAATGAAGGTTGTGTCTGGTAGGAAGAAATCTCCATGGAGGAATGCACAAACAGTTAGATCTGCAAGACAACTCTGCTGTAGGGCAGAACGAAAATGGCGTAAAACTCAACTCCACGTTCATTGTGACATCTATAAAGAAAGACTACGTAACTTTCATTTAACACTAAAACATGCAAGAGAGGCTTTCTTTGCAGATGTCATAAACAAAAACATTAACAATGCTTGAGCTTTATTTGCAACAGTTGACAGAATCACAAACTCTCCTGTGACGTTACCGCATGAATTCCAATGTATTGCCGCCTGCAACCAGTTTTCCAGCTTCTTTTCAGAGAAAATTAAAAAAATCAGAGCATTAATCTGTACATCCACTATAAAGTCAGTACCAATGCTGTGGCCCAAACAAAACAAATACAGGAAAAATGACCCAATTTCAACTATTTAATTATAAAACCTTACAGGAAATTATAAGTCAACTAAACTCCAGTTCCTGCTGTCTGGATGTCCTAGATCTATAACTCTAGAACATTTCTTTAAGAAAGTTCTGCCTGTTATTGCTGCTGATCTGATCCAAATAGTAAACTCATGGCTCTCATCAGGCGTTTTCCCCCAGGCTCTGAAAACAGCAGTAATCAAACCACTTATAAAAAAGAACAATCTGGACAAATCACTAATGCAGAATTACAGGCCGACCTTTGACCTCCCATTCATTAGCAAAGTTATTGAAAAAGCTGTTTAAACAATTAACTAGCTTCCTAACAATAACCAACTGCTTTGACTACTTCCAGTCTGGTTTCCATGGTTACCACAGCACAGAGACCGGCCTAGTCAAAGTGTTCAATGACATCCATATAAATACGGACTGTGGCAGAACCACAGTGCTGGTTCTGTTGGACCTCAGTGTTGACCATGACATATTACTGAATCGACTGGACAGTTGGGTCGGACTCTCTGGTCCAGTGATTAACTGGTTTGAATCCTACATAAAGAACAGGGATTTCTTTGTTTCAATTGAAAACTTTTCATCAAAGAGGTCAAAGGTCACATGTGGGGTACCCCAAGGTTCAATCCTAGGACCCCTTTTACTCAATAGTTATATGCTCCCACTAGCTCAGGTTATAACAGGAAATAATATTAGCTACCATAACTATGCAGATGACACACAGCTCTACATTATGATGTCACCAGGTGACTCAGAGCCCATCCAATCACTGAACAGATGCTTAGAACAGATAAATGTGTGGATGTGCCAAAACTTTCTCCAGCTTAACAGAAACAAAACTGAAGTTATTATTTTTGGACCTAAAGAGGAACGATCTAGAGTTATAGATCTAGAGTCAATGCACAACTTCAGTTATTACAGCTAAAAACCAGCGATCAGGCCTGAAACCTGGGAGTAGTGATGGACTCTGACCTGAACCTCCAGAGTCACATAAAGACAGTTACAAAGTCGGCCTTCTATCACCTGAAGAACATTTCCTGGATTAAAGGACTAATGTCTCAGCCAGATCTAGAGAAACTCATCCATGCGTTCATCTTCAGTCGTATTGATTATTGCAACAGCGTCTTCACAGGTCTGACTAACAAATCAATCAAACAGCTGCAGCTGATTCAGAATGCTGCTGCTCGCGTTCTCACTAAAACCAGGAAGATAGAGCACATAACACCAGTTTTAAAGTCCCTCCACTGGCTCCCTGTAGCTCAAAGAATAGACTTTAAAATACTGTTAGTTTATAAATCACTGAACGGTTTTAGTACCACAATACATCAAAGATCTGCTGATGTTGTATCAACCTTCCAGACCTCTCAGGTCTTCTGGTTCTGGTCTGCTCTGCATCCCCAGAACCAGAACCAAACAAGGAGAAGCAGCATTCAGCATCTATGCACTACAAATTTGGAACAAACTTAAAGAAAACTATAAAACAGCTGAAACACTGACTTCCTTTAAATCTCGACTAAAAACCCACCTGTTTAGGATTGTATTTGAAATGTAATCAATTACAAATTTAATGATGGAACTTGACTTAATGTCATGTTTTGATTTCTGATTCTATGTTGAAATTGCACAAAAATCTGTGAGGGACGACAGAGTCCCAGAGCAAAATTCCGTGAGAGGTGTACGGAACCTGGTGCCAGAAGAAAAACGGCGAGTGACTGAAGGTCACTGCGCGTAACACAAACCCTGTAAATTCTAGACACTAACAGGTACCATAGAATTGCACAAAAATCCGTGAGGGACGGAGGAGTCCCAGAGCGAAATTCTGTGAAAGAGGTGTATGGAGCCTTGTGCCAGAAGCCCATTAAAATGCTGTCTACATCGTTTTAAACTGTGTGATTGTGATTGTGAGTGGGAATAAAAATAGCAACAGGTATGTTGTTCCATATAACACAGTAGGAGTGTAACAGGTAAACCTTCTATGGATGCAAACTCGACTAACACCCACCTGTTTAGGATTGTATTTGAAACTTAATCAATTACAAATTTATTGATGGAACCTTGACTTAATGTCATGTTTTGATTGTTGGTTCTATGTTACATGACTTTGTGTTTCTGTGTTTGATATGATGTAAAGCACTTTGAAATGCCTTGCTGCTGAAATGTGCTATACAAATAAAATTTGATTGATTGATTGATTGATTGATTGATTGATTGATTGATTGATTGATTGATACAGACTTAACAAAGTGGTGCTAGGTCCACAGATAAATCAGATTTTTACATAACACCGTAAACGAAAGGTCAGATCTACTCCAAAGTGATTTAAAGAATAAAAAATGCACATTTCCAGCTTTCACTAATCACTTTGTTACAGTTTTCTAACAGTTGACACTGACGACTCCTACACCAGTCCTCTAGTCCTGCTTACTGTGTGTGATGGCAAGATAACTACAGGTCCTCTTGGTGGTAAGTGGTTAGAAGTAACAGACAAGTCATGTCATGTTTTTACCCCAGTCCAATGGAACGTCATGCTGACTTTGTTAAAACTAATTTCTCAACCTTGAATTTTTTTTCACCACTGAATAAATGTGCCCAGATGAAAGGTTACATATTCCTGTCTAATTAGAGGAGCGCTGTTATGTATTTTTTTCAGGCACATAGTGCCATTTTATTGCACAATCAATTACTGTAACTTTCAGTTGGTAGAAACATTCTGAATATATCAAACATGATTTAACACAAATCTGACTTGGAAATGTAATGCCTTGAAATCGGGCCTCTCTGTTTTTTCCCTTGTCTCTTCCTGCCTGTTTTGCGGTCGTCACAATGAAATATTTCAAATATTATCATTGTGATTATTATTAAAATGCTCATTGCCAAGCAATACAGCTGCAGTCAAGTTAGTATCGCGACATCTGAAATAGAAGTCACATTGTTTGACCGTGGCAGCTCCACACTCCATCAAAAGTGAGTTGCCACTCACTTTTGATATGAGTGGCAACAGTGTTTATAGTTTTTGCATTCTGTTGCACTGGGGACCCACGCAAAACAAAAACCTAAGCTGTCCAACGATCTAAAATATTAATCTTAGTGATTTCAATACGATTTTTTGCTATTTTGACAAACCTCCAGACGATTGTAGTTCTTTAACCATTTCGGTGAGGTTCGCTTTGAGAGCGGCAGACAGCTTGTCATTGGTGTCCTCGGTCAGGCTGTGCTTGATGTCGGAAAGATGTGCTGCCAGGTAACGAGCTGAAATATACCAACAAACATGTTTGTGAAAAGAGGAATCATCTTACTTTCACTTGAAACTTAGAAAACAGCTTAATAGCTGTGGTCGTATTCATGCCTGTGCCTGTAAACTGTTGTGTATGCGGTTTTAAAAACAGGAATAGCATGTCAACTCAAACAGAGGCGAATGAAGAAGAGCTGCCGCTGCGTTCTGCGGAAAGCCCAACGCTGAAAACCAATCAAACACACGGCGTACTTATTTTCACTAAGCTTTGTCCTTTAAAACCCTGGTATTTAGTTCATTTGATTTCAGAAGGGGCTGATGACATTAGTATTACTGCAGCATAGAGTATTTAAGATGAGTAGAAGAAGACTCACAGTATACGCCGAGGGCGATGAGTCCAGCCAGCAGTACAACGTTCAGGATTCCCAGAAATATAATAACTTCTAGGTAAAGTCTCTTCTTGGAGCTGCTTGAACCTTAGCAAGCAAAATTAATATTATTAATATTAACTTAAAAAAATAATAATAATGATAAAATACATAATGCATTTCTCTGTTATTTCATTCTTACCTCTGTTCTTACATGTAGGAGTTTTGTAAACGGGTTCATTAGGATCCAAATTCCCATAAGTTCCTTCCATTGCTTGATGCTCAGCGCTGGTCGTCTCGCACCGACTATAAAATCTGCTGCAGTCGTTACGCTAAGTGAAAACTGCAGAAAAGAGCTATGTCACCTGATGGGAAATACCATGATTAGAGATAATGGGCAGAATAAAGAAACTTGTGACCACAGTTTCAACATAAGCTTCCTGAAACTTATTGATTTCATAAGTGCAGATTTGGTTTTGCTCTGAGTTTCCTCGGTTTTGAGTAAAATTGTTTTGTATCTTTCAGCTCTTGAACTAAAGATACCTGTAACTTGAGACTTTTCTTTGCCGTTTCCCTCTTGCTAAGTTTGCTCCCTACACGCCGTCGGAAAAGTAGGTCCCAGATATTCTCACTTTTTAATCTTCTGTATAAGAGGTTTAGTTTTAAAAGAATCAACAACTCACTGCGTTTCATTTACTTTGTACTTTTAAAGCAAGGATCTTTATCGTGTTGTCGTGTCGACCAGTTTTGGGAGTGCATCAGGAGATTTAAGGAGGGGGAAAGTTTGTTCGTTTAGCAGGATGTCGTTGTTGCACTTAATTATTCCTTTACAGCAGGGGTGGGCACTCCTGGTCCTCGAGGGCCGGTGTCCTGCAACTCTTAGATGTCTCCCTGGTCCAACACACCTGAATCCAACAGCTGAATCTCCTCCTAAGTGCAGTCAAGTTCTCCAGAGTCCTGTTAACGACCTCATTATTTGACTCAGGTGTGTTGAAGTAGAGATGCATCTAAAAGTTGCAGGACACCGGCCCTCGAGGACCAGGAGTGCCCACCCCTGCTTTACAGTGTGATGGTTTTATCAACAAGGGAAAAAATGCTCTAGGTTGGCTGGGGCACCAGGCACAGCTCTACTGATCCAGCACTGTTTATTCATGACTATTATTATTTTTTCGTCACTTCAAAGAGTCTAACTTGTTGCCACGGGTTTTAAGATCCTTTCTGACAAACATCTTGAATCTATGGAAGAGGTTAAAAAATATGCATTTACGTCCAACACTGGATGTTCATCAGAAGAAATCATGTTTATGAATTTAAAAATAAAAGAAAGAGTGTTTTCTAAATATGCTAAATATCCATGCAAGGGTCAAATACATGTTACTTTGATATAAGACAAAGCTTTTTTCTACTAGTAAAAGACCAAAGAAATGTTTATTATTTTCCTTTTGCCTCACTTCAGATTTTGTTTTTTAACAAAGAGAAATAAAATGTCATGAAACTTGAATTTTATTAATTATTCGTTTCATGAACGAATGAGGTTTAAAATCAAACACAACAGTTTGATTTTATTCCCTTAATAAAATCATCATGCACAAGCTATATATTTTTGTGATATTACATATTTTTTCGGGTGATATATGCCATGGAGGAGAAAAAAGACATTGAAAATAGAAGAAATCAGCGAGTGAGGCAATGTTTATATTTTAAGTGTCACCCAGAGCCCCAACTTGAACGTAATAGAGAATCTGTGCAGGATAGTTGAAGATTAGGGTGAAGGCAAATTGGCAACATTTTAAAGAGTATCACACACTTTTACTAGGTGTTGTTAGCCTAGTTAAAGTAATCTGGGATTTAGCTTTTCCACCTACACCAACATTTCCAAACATGTCTGAACTTGTTCCCATCAGCTTCACCTGATGCTCATCACTAATGAGTCAAGAGAAAGAACAAAAAGCCATGCACTTGGCAGAAACTCTGGCTGCCTTTATGTGACGCTTTACACCAAGAAACACATGAACAATACATTTCTTTTTCCAAGTCAACTTGAAGTAAATGCATTTGAATTGACACTCTAATCACTCAGCATTCATTCATCTGTCCATCCATCTATCTCTAGCAGGGACAGGTCGTTTGGTTATGTTGTGTGAAAATAGAGGGAACAGAGAATTTATACTGAAGTGCAGTATAAATTTGGTTTTCTTGAAGTGAAGTTGTATAAGATATTTCAGAAAACAATACATTAGAAGCTTTTTCCGTCCATAGTCAGAGTCCAAGTGCTCGAATTTGGCGTATCAAGTGGATATTATGCAAACTACAGGGGTTCGCGTTCTCTCCCACATTTATTTGCATGCAGAGCGGGACCTCTAGTTTCCCTCCCGCTGCAACTTTTCGCGCTATGGTTTAGGTATTGGCAGCGCCATCCGTGTAAATCCCCACGTGGCAGCTCTCACTTCCATCTGTCATTCAGTTTCATCCGTTGATTGCATCCCACTGCAGAGACAAACGCCACGTTGATTAGTTAAAATCAGAGGCTTTTGTAGGCCATGCGTCTCTGTGGGAATTGGAAAGAAGCAGCAGTGCAACCCAAAACTATCTGCAGAAGAGCAAAGATTGTTGGTAAGGACGATGAGTTACTCTTTTCAAAGCCCTGGCGTCCAAATTGTATGTATGTGTACGAAATAGTTATTTTTGTCGGACAAATGTCCCCTAATTAATAAAGGTAATAACCATGAAGAAAGTATTTAATAGAACGACGTGATTTGGAGTATTGGTAGTGTTTTTGTTGCAAACTCAACGAAAAAAATTAAGCATTACTGACGGATTTTAACAGTAATTCACTGATATACGTTATAATACTTTTTTGTTCCCAATATTTTGAATGCGTTTCATAGCTCATCATAAACAAGATCATAAATACTCTGTGAAGCAACTTTGCGGGCTTTTTCTGGAGATTGGGTGTGTGTTCGATATGGCTGAATATCCCGTTTCCACACAAAAAAAACGCACCTGTCACATGGCCATAGGTCTGGTCGACAGATGCGGTTTTTTGTATAAATGGGATCTTCGACGACATCCTAAGTTGGGAAGCAGGGTGCGAAAACACGTAGAGAGTGAGACCTCTTTTCTTTTTTTTTTTTCAAAACCTATCTTGAAATGAGCGCGCCGGCTGCCCCGCCACCAAAATCAAAGGCGTGGTCGTTCAGCCTCTCACTCCCTAGGAAGCGCAGAGCGCAGTGCTGTTGATTGGCTGGAGCTCGGTGACGACACCAACCAACGCGGTTCCCGATTGGCTGGAGCAATCCAGCTGCTACAGAGCGCCAGAAAACAAGCTTGAGCGGGTGTTGCTGTTCAAGCGGGGCAGCAGTACACGGTGTCCGCTCTCCGGATGACACGCAGGACACGCATACGCGGCTAGGAGTTGCCCGCTAATTTTAAAGAGGGAAAGAAGCGGCTATGCTTGGCTGAAGCAGCTAACGCCGTGACAAGACTGTGACCCACATCGGAACCCATCATTCATTTCAACGGTCACAAAAAGGTGAATAATTGTGCATTTCTTCCAGTTGCTTCCTGTTATCTGTGTCGTGGTATGCTGCTCCACTGACCTAATACCTTCAGCTAAGTTGATCATTAAAGTTATTTTTGATTTCTTTTGCTATGTGTAAGTCACAAATAAAGTATTTTTAGTTCATAGGTAGCTCATGTAGTGCAAGTAATTGGGATTAATTTAGCCGAACTGGCCCTTTTCTGGTTGATATCGTTAGCGGTATAAGTTACGTTTCAGATCGGATTGAACTTTGATTTGTTGCAGTGTAATAACACATTAAGTTTCCATCACATGGCACGGGTTATATGTCAGCAGGTTAAGCTTAAAACATGGTAATAAGGGAGCGAATTAGCTTGCTGTTAGCCCGCTAGTTACCAGATGTTTGCGCCAAATTCTTCTGAACGTCTCGCCTGACATTAAAGCTACTGTTCCGCGGCGGGTTTCTTTATTACTAACCAACGTACAGTGACGATAAAACCGATGGGTAGCGACGTATGGATCACATTTGGAGGATTTGCTAAAACAAAAGGTTTTCAAAAGCACA
Organism: Xiphophorus maculatus; assembly: GCF_002775205.1. Taxonomy (NCBI): domain Eukaryota; kingdom Metazoa; phylum Chordata; class Actinopteri; order Cyprinodontiformes; family Poeciliidae; genus Xiphophorus; species Xiphophorus maculatus. The sequence continues at coordinate 15,921,360 of NC_036459.1, read as the reverse complement.
CAGAAGTGCCATTCCTGGTTTACGTTCAGTTGGGTCGATGACATCACAAGAGGGACGATCAAGTCAATACGCTGGAGTTTTGATCAACTTGGAGATTTATTCTCAGACGTCAGAGTTGAGATCTGTGCATTAAATCGCATCCGAGTCCAGAGGGTTCTAGTTGCAAATCGAGGAAGACGGTGGAATTGGCTTCCTGTTGTAATTGCACAACGAGGCTCTCTGGACGCCCTGTGAGATCAGAAATCCAACAGGGAAACCCAGAAGTCGCTGAACTCCCAAGTTCACTATCCAACATGCTACGCGTTTGAAATGTTAAAGTTGTAGGTGTAAACCAGCGATGCACAATATGACTAGTATTTATCGCAGCGTTTATTCGTTTTTCTTGCCCACAGCCGTCTGAATTGCTATGAAAAAGTGCAATTTCTCTCCGCGATTAATAAAGTATTTTTGAATTTGAAACAAACAAACAAAAAAAAAAGGCTGTTACATAGGTAATAAACTGCAACAAAATGTTGCTTTGTGAATTCAAGTCTGAGCACTGTTACTTTTTTTTGGCAGGTTTTCCAAATGGAGGTGGAATGCCTGGCACTGAAAGACCTCACAAGTGTGGGGAAAAGTTTTTCTGTTCCTAAAGAAGATGGGAGACAGGGTGAAAAGGTGGGCTTGGGTGTGCTTTTTACTGTTGAATCTACGCCTAGTCAACTGCATCCAGTAAAATCCGGCAAAACGTTTTCAATCCAACTTTGAGTTTACGCAAACGCACAACGAGCACAAACGTTCCCGATTCTCACCAAACTCTCTCTGTGTTGCAGGAAAACGTGTGCTTAGAGAGGAGGAGGTCCACCCCGCTGAAACCGTCAGAGTCCGGCGTTCCCGTTTTCCTGGTGAGCCGGAAGGCGTCGACCTCCGACCTGGCCCACATCACTCCCATCAAGTGTGCGGGCCTGGCCGAGCCGTGGTCGCCCACGGCCAACCTGAAGGTGCTCATCAGCGCCGCCAGCCCGGACATCAGAGACAGGGAGATGAAGAAGGTTCTGTTCAGACCTATAGAGAACGACGTGGACCAGGTGGTGGACTCAGAACCAGCGGTGGAGGATGCAGAGGTAGAAGACCCAACTCAGGTATTTGAACCCTGGAAAGATTGGTACTGAGCTCAAACTTGATAAACATGACGTATTAAGGGATGGAAAACAATCATGGAGTCTTATTATATATACGTATATATATATATATATATATTTTTGTTTGTTTTCTTAGTTTGAAGGGGCTTTTGAGGAGGAGGATGCAGAGAAGAAGCCGAGCAGGAAGGAGAAGAGCCTGGGTCTGCTTTGCCAGAAGTTCCTGGCTCTTTACCCTGATGACCCACCAGCCCACAGCCCCGTATGGATCTCGCTGGATGAGGTCGCAACCAATCTGGGTAAGTGCAAGAAAGCGATCAGAAGAGCAGCTTTACCTTTTTACAACCCGGGGCTGTTTTCATAAATTCCACTACGGCTGTCAGGAGTGGAGCGCCGACGGATCTACGACATCGTCAACGTGCTGGAGTCGCTGACCATCGTGGGCCGGATGGCCAAGAACAGCTACACCTGGTATGGCCGACAGCGGCTGTGGAGCACGCTGGAGGTGCTGCAGCGGAGGGGCCGGGAGCAGGGCTACCACCTGCAGATGGACCTGCCCGCCGAGGCCAGGAGGTCCGGACTGAGCCGGGAGGAAGATGGAGGGGATGGAGACTCAGGAAATGGTAAAAAACAAAAAAAGACAATCAGAGAAATACCAATGTTTTAGGCATTTGTTGATAAATTTATATTTCCTCTTCTCAAATAGCCTGAGTGTGAACTTAAATCTGCTTCGTTCTGCAGCCGGGGGCAACAGAAAGGACAAATCTCTGCGCATCATGAGCCAGAAGTTTGTCATGCTCTTCCTGGTGTCCAAAACTCAAACCGTTACCCTGGACGCGGCGGCCAAGGTCCTCATCGAGGAGAGCCAGGACTCCTCGAGCCACAGCAAGTACAAAAGTAAGAAAGAACCACAACGCGTCGCACTGTTTTGGTCCAAAATCGGAATACAGCCTAAAAATGTTTCATTTTCTTTACCCGTATAGCCAAGGTGCGGCGTCTGTATGACATCGCCAATGTGCTGACCAGCCTGGAGCTCATCAGGAAGGTTCATGTCAGAGAGGAAAGAGCCAGGAAGCCGGCCTTCAGGTGGCTGGGGCCCGTGAAATTCAGCAGCTCTGGAAAAATGGGTAAGAGTTAAAGAGAAGCTCAGAGACAAAGCTCAAAGAAAATATCTGATCATCTGGATTTTACTGATGGAAAAGTGGAAGGAAAGATCTGCTGAATGGAATCAGCTTATTTTAAGCTTGAGTGGCTATGAAATGAAAAAGCTCATCAAACCTGGTCGCACTAAGAACAACACTTTTAAATGCGGACATTGCAACTAAGTGAAGAGGACTCAAAATTAGCTACTTTTAGTTATTAAGGCATGTAGCAAACCAAACTATTTCCTGTGACATTTTCAAGCATGTCTCCTGTTCATGCAGGTTGTGAAGGAGAGCAAAACTAAGAGATAACAGGAAGTAGGGGCGCACCGACTGCAGTTTTCTGGCCGATCGCCGACCTTTAAAAAGATTTGGCCAATAACAATTTATTTTTGCTGAAAAGTTTATAAATGTAGCTATAAATATAGCTAATATATTAAAGTCGCTAAGCTGGTGACTACAGCGGAGATTCTGTTGTTAGCCGCCCATGTGCAGATGTGACCTTGTGGGTGGGTTTGTCGGGTTGATTTTAAGACTTTTGCTGAGGTAGGTAAGATCGGTTTCTTAAGTATCGGCTGATCTCCCAAAGTTGAAGAAATTGGGCCAATTTATCAGTTGACCTCTAACAGGAATGCTAAACATAGTACAGCAAAGTAGATCTTTTTATGGAGAAACACAAAATGCAGAGTTTAGTTAAGGATTTACATTCTCCAAAGAATTCACACAGTTTCAGTAATGCTAACCATGCCATTATAACTAATTTAAGATGCTAAAGCCATCATGAAATATGAACCCTATAATTACTTAGCCTTTATTTTAGAGTAGTAAACCTGCTTCACAGCTTTTGGTCAAACATCAGAGCTCTTCAAGGTAAATCAGAACCAAGCTTAAAAAAAACAATCGGAAGCCGGCCATAACATTCTGATTGGTGCATCTGCATCAGACATGCATGTCCAAAGCTTTGCCTAAATTCCGGTACCGTGCCATTGTTTTTTTGTTTGTTTTTTTTAACAGAAAGCTCCTTGGATGTCGCACAGAGCGAGGCCGCAGCGAGCGAGGACTTCAGGAAAGGAAAGATGGCACGCCATTCCTCCTTCACCGTCACACCTGCTGCGGCCGGCGTGCAGCGGCAGGTCAGCTCCGCCCCCAGCAGCCCGCGCCACCACCTAGCAGGTACCAATCACATGAGGATGCTGGCTTTGACTGTTTTTTTTTTTTTCTTCCAATTATTATTCTTTTTTTAGCTCAGAACATACAATTAAACTTGATATTCTGCACGCTGCAGGTATCCAGAATCACTCTTTGGATTACTCAAGAACGACCACGACCAACGGTCCCGCGTGTCAGCTGCAGTGTGGAGGCAGCACAGAGTGAGTTCGTACCAAAACATTCTGAAACGTTTTGAGTGCGCCTTGTAAAAGAATTTGTATTATTTCAATTTTTGTCACATTTTGTTGCGTTACAACCAGCGTTCGATGCCTTTTGTTGAGATTTTATGAGACGAACCAACAGGAAAGAGTAAAGCAGAAGGAAAATTAAACTAGTTCCCATTCGGGTTTTGATTTGGACTTTGACTAGGCAATTTTAAACATACAGTATTGTTTCTGTCCAGCAGTTGCCTCAGCGTGCCGCTGTACGCCCAGCTCACACACACCGCCAGCAGCTCCCTGCCCCCGGCCTCCACTCAGCCCTGCCCTGAGCACCTCCTCGTCCCCTCCCCGCACTGCCTGGCCTACCTGCCCAGCCTCTCACACCCCTCTGTCGTCATGCTCTACAAGCCGCCGGAGCAGCAAGAATGGGCGCCTGAAGGTCAGAGGTCAGCCAAGATGGAGTCTGAGGACGAGGGGAAGAGGAGAAGAGTGTCGGGTGAAGGTGAGGAGGAGGAGGAGGCGGTGTTGAAAAAGAAGAGCAAATCTGGTTCAGAGACGTCTGAAAAGGTGAGGGGACAGTTTGTGGCGTTTTGGTTAAATCCTGTAGAGGTCTCTGGTCCACACATCCTTAAAAAGTCTTCAATTCATGCATCTAAAATTAATTAAAATATCTTAAATTTATTTTAAATAAACAATATGCTAATCACAGGTCTTACATTTTGTGGTGGCAGGATTATTTAATCTCGTATAATCTATGTAGTCTTTTTTTTTTCTTGTGGGACTTTTTTGTCAGGCAAACTTTGAAGCTGCTTCCTCATTGTGTTCTGTGACTCGAGGCGGTTGAAGTTACTCGTAAACTTGCTGCTAATATACCGTTGCTAGCTAGCAAGGAACCATTGGCAGGAACCATTGGTTAGGGTCCATTTCTTTTGTACATTTCTGACATTATACGGGTCTTAAATTTCATTCCTAATGGTCTTACAAAGGTTTTTAAAAGTCTTTATTTTGAATTGGTGAATCCTGCAGAAACCCTTTATGAAAGTGTCATCCTAAATCCCTGTTTTTGTTTCTGCGCAGATCGGAGCTCAGTCTCAAAGAGAAGCAGCAATGTTCTCAGAGACCTGCAACACTTCTGCTGTATCGTGGCCCTCTGGCCAGCAGAGGGCCACAGAGAGTCGTGCTGGCAACAGCATTGGGGAGAACACACAGCCATCACACTACCTCTACGTCCCCAACAGTGCAGGTAAAACATGCCACACTCAGAGAGCAGGCATTAAAAATATGAACGTTTAAGAATAAAGAAATTATAGGCTCCCTTCTTCTCCGTGTCTCTTATTCAGGATTAAACAACTTCAACTTCCTTATCCCCGCTGGACAGCCTGCAGCCAACATGTCTCTCCCTCCCAGCAGTGTGCCCACCATGGCTCTGCCGTTCGTCCTGGTGCCTTCTGCCGCACTCTCTCACTACCCCCTGGTGGCCGGTGGCGTACAGCAGACGCAAACGTCCGATAATCCCAGCGGTCTGCGTTTCAGTCTGCCCACCATGATGTCCCCCGCCGCCTTCATGGTGGGGACGGCGCCTCATAGCGTAATGGAGGCGTCAGACGTCAGCGTGCAGCATCTTCCATCGCCGGTCGCTCCGGAACTGGGCAGGCACCATGTGTCGGCAGCGGGGACGCCGCGCTCTCCCGCAGGGCCCAGACAGAACGTCGGCGTCAGCACACCAGAACCTTCGGTACGGACCGGCTGTAGAACCTCCGTCTTTCTCTTTCTCCTGCTTCCGTCTTCAAATTCACTCGTACCGAATTATGATGCTGCATGTTACATTTTTTTTGTTGGTCAAAAAGTTCTGTTTGGGTCTGGTCCAAACAGAACGCTTCCTTCCAATGGCTTGAGTGAACTAAACTATTGCTTTATGTACACACCATCATTATGGGTTCTATTTGAAAGGTTACACAGTCAAAAATAATCTGGATTATTTAACCTGTCAGATGAAAAATAAAATTGGAGTTAACTTCTCAAAGTCATATTTTCATCATGTTATTCATATTTTTAATAAACGTTACAACTCCAAGTATCTAATTAGCCAGATAGGTATTTTGCTCCTAACTAAATACTTGGAGGTAAGTTTTTACCTTACTAATTAAATATTTTTGATACGGATCTAAACTTTTAGCTCCAAGCTAAATTTTTAGTTTGCTCAGTATGTATTTGGTTTGAAAATAAATATTTAGCTTGCTAATTTAGTTTGAAACCGTGACATTTATTAATTAAATAACAGGCCAAATTATCGCTGGTATTTTTTTTTTGACAGTTTTATCTTAATAAATGACACTCATACCTCCAGTCACATCTTTCTTCTGCTCTCTTTTCACAGACTCCACATACACCCAAGGAAACCACAGCTTCCTCTTCCAAAGAGTTCTTCCAGACCCCAGGAACTCTGGGAAGTGTAGTGAGTGCCGTGCCAGCCGCGCGGAAAAGAGGCTCCGCCCAGAGGAGACTGGACGTCGGCCACTCCGCGGCGCCATGAAGGGATGAGCGTTTGCGTTTAGGCAGCCACTTTAAAGTGGGGAAACATTAAGGAAAGCTTTTGGTGCTCACGTTACCTGGAAACAAAGGGGAGAAGAAATGTTTTTAGCAAAAAGACTGAAGTTTTTGGTTTTTTTTTACTATGTATCACTCTGAAGATATTAGCAGATCAAATGTGCCTCGAGGTTCGATTCCAGGACATTTTACGGTAAATTAGCCAAGCAGTATTGCCAATCTACTGCCCTCTCGTGGTGGGGATTGGTAACTGCTCTGTTTTGTTTTTTAATTCAGCCTTAATATTCCCTCCCATACATGATCAAGCTACCTAATTCTTCCTATTTTATGTATAAAAGCCCAACTAGTATTTATACTTTAGCTAATATATGTTAATTACAGAAGCTGTAATGGGACACTTAGCTTTCTTTTAGCACTAAACATTTATACGTAATATGCATTTAGTTTTAAAGAGATCTTTAGCTGGCCCCCATTGTATTGTGTTACATGAAGAAGGTGTAATAGGAAATCTGCTCTCGGTTAGCGGTAGGAACGACCTCGTTTTAGACATTTCTGTACAAATCACTAAAGCCTTAAATGTTTACAGCCTTTCAAGTTGATATTACTCTTCAGGAGGATGTTACTTATTTTATTTTCAGGGTAAGCCTCAAAAGCCCAGCGCTAATACTAAGAAAGAAATGTGACGATGCTCTCAGGTACTTGAATACTGGTACTGCATGAAATGTATTTATATCAGAGTACTGTAAAAGACGTACAGGGGGATCGATCTTGTGTGTTTTTAATCTTTGTCCTCACATATCCAGCAGCCTTACAGTGTTGGATGTTGACAGCTGAGATAAGAATGTTGTCTTTAACCACTGGTTGGTCTTGCTTTCAGTCAACCCAACAGAAATCCTGGTGCTTATTCAGGACTTTGTCACACCACTCTAACCAGTGGGTGTGTGGGTCTCTATTTTACAGGTTAATGTCAGTTGTTAATATTCCTGAATAATAGCAGGTGTTGACGAGCAGAATGTGGGTTTCTGTGTTGCTCTCTCGCTGTAGCGCTGCTCTCCATAGTTCTGGGAGTGTACCGGTTTTTCGTCGATGCATTTCACAAGCTTCAATTTTAATAAAATGTGGTGTTTTTTTTTAGTTTTGTGTTCCATGTGTGTTTTCATTCCAACATTCCATTCAGCCAACAAGCAGTTTTGTTGTTTGTTTTTTTTATCAGAAGACAATAACGTCTTAACTTACTGAGAAACGGCGGTATTGCATTGTGTTAAAACGCCGTGTTCAGTTTTTTTATGCCGAACCGAGGCTCGGTGCTGCCGCGTGCCGTTACGTCACACTCCGGCCGTGGTGACGAAGCTGCTCTGTCAGGTGCGCTCCGCCCTCTACGTCAGAGCTGACAGTAAATGTGAGCTGAGCTCACTCCTCCGTGAAGCTCCTCCTCCCGGAGAAACAGTGGAAATGTGGAATATGTGGCATTTCGGCGTCGCTGTTAGTCTGGAGCCTCCGCGGAAGCGTCTGCATTCAGGGTTAACGCGGAGCAGCAGCAGCCGCTCAGCTTTTCTACCCTCCGGAACCAGGTCTGCCTTTTAATTAGCGAGTACCGTTTAATTTGAGTTTTCTATCAACTAGAACTCTTAATGATAATGTTGCTCTGCTTGTGTTTATAGTACTGAAGGTGATATTTAGCTAGGAGGTGCGGGGGCTGCTTTCCAGCTGCATTTGCTAAGTGACGCAATGTTTCATTATTTAGTGGATATAACTCAGTTTGGTTGTAGTGTTTTACGCTCAGCCTAAATATAAGGCGCATAATACGTCTGTTAATGCTCAGTTGCAGTGTTTAATTTGACATTTTACCCTTATTTAACAAAAAAAAATGTTTACCTTTCCCATGACGTGTGCTCTCATTTTTGCCTTAAGAGTTGTTCCACAATGCTCGAGTTCTGTTAGTGTTGGTTCTGAATATCAGCTTTTATATCCACCAATTGTCCCCAGGCTGTTGCAGGTCCCCTTCTTGGGAATAATTAGTGAAAACGGGATCAACTTTCCCCACTTTAAAGCTAAATCCAAACTAACCAGACCTTACTTCCTATTGGTCCGTTTCAGTGAAAGTGCACCTTGCGCAGACCTGGATAAATAGCTAAAAAGAAAACGGAAAAATGTATTTCCGGACTGTAACCCGCACTATCCATTCATCTGGGTTTTTTTTTTTAAACAAAAGAGATTATGGGAGAATGCTTATTTTTTTCGTTCTATAACAGATGTTTTCATCTGGCTATCTTCCATTCATTTGTGTGGGAACCCCCCCCACCTGAAAGAATAGAGATGTATTCATATTTCAATATTAAATTACCTATCCCATTCTTTAAAAAGTCTTATCCATCCTCCAATCTCTTCCAGGGGGGAATAAAAAGTATAAAAATAATAAACATTTTCAGACTTTATTCACTATCTTCCTTTTAAATTGCTCTTCTCTCCATGTTTGCAGCTTCCATATTGAAATATTGCAAACAAAGGCTAATAAAGAAAATACTGCCAAAAAAAAGTCAGAAAAATGTGTAGACACCCTGTAATCACCGACTGCTTTTCTACTCTCCGGTTACTTTTTAGTAGGTCAGAGTTCACATAACGTTTATATTTTCATCTGTCGAACAGGAGTGAATCTACAAAGCCTGAAAAGAGCGTAGCTTCTCACTCAGACGCCGTCATGCGCTGATCCCAGGGCCGCTGCAGCCCCGAGGCATGGCGCCTCGCGAACATTCCTCTGGGTATTAGTCTGCCCTCTTGTTTGGGTTGACCTTGTTTGCACAGCTTTGTTTTTATTTTCCTCCGTGTGGCAGATGCGGCCATGATTTGGGGTTGATGCCTCAAATTATGGACCGTTAGCGCAGTAACCACAGGCTTTTATGGAGGGGGCGAGTACAGTGTCAGAATGCAGAACGGCCTTTTGTTGCAGGGCATGTCAAAGCAGGACGGTCATAATCTCACCACCTTTCCGCAGAAAGACGCACAATGCCCAACTGGGGAGGAGGCAACAAGTGCTCGGCGTGCCGCGGAACGGTTTACCACGCCGAGGAGGTGCAGTGTGACGGGAAGAGCTTCCATAAATGCTGTTTTCTTTGCAGTAAGTACATCTGGAAAAAACACACAATGGGAGAGGGAGGGTTTTACGAGAGCTCTGCTCAGCGTTCATGTAAACAGGAAAAAAAAAAAGAACAGTAAAATAAGTCGTGCCGTCATGGTAACAAAAGGATATTGCAATAGTTACGAGGTCATAGGTGAAATCGGAGAAGTTTAAAAGATAAGGATGTGTCAACGGTGTGTGAACTCGCCACACCGAGCAAGTGAAAACTTGAAGCAAAGTCTTGCTGAATGCAAAAAATGATGGAGTGAAGCTTCAGCTAAACCTCAGAGGATTTATAGCAAAGGAAGAGAATTTCTGACTTTGAAAAGTCAAAAATTGCCCAGAAAAAAACTCACATTTTGAGGTTAATCTCAGAAATCTTTAGGGGAAAAAAAAAAACATGGGGGATTTCAGAGTTTAAAAATATGTTGAAAATGTTTGACTCTTCTGATTTCTGGTAGTGTTTTTTCTAGCAAGTTTTTGATTTTTCAAACTGAGAATGTGAGATTAATGCCAGAAACTTTATGAAAAAAACAACAAGAACATTTCTGAATGGTTTTTTCTGAAATTTGCTATTTTACATTTCTTTCATATCTACGGTGGCCCCAACATGCCATTGATAGGAATGACTTGGCTAAATTAAGTTTCACTTATTTATTTTTGTCATGTTTTCTTGTTTGTCATGGTGAATTCACACACAGTTAACGTCCTTATCTTAAATAGCCATAAACGTCTCAGATTTCATCTATGACCCTGTAACTGCTGTACAGTCACTTTTACATAACGATGGGAAATAACAAATCCACACTCTTACTCCTTCAAATTTTATGTTTCAACATAGGAAAGACTGCACACTTTAATTATTTAGCCTCTTAAGTCTGCTTATGGAGACTCAGAAAACTGCCAAAAAGTCCAACTCTTCATCAGTGGAGTGTCACCATTAGAGGAAGTTAGAATACGGTAAAGTGAAAAAGTTGTGGCTAAACTCTTCCGTCTCGGCACATGGCACCATCTGATCGGATGTTATTAAGCCGATGGTTATGGAAATTTGCTGCATACATTTGTTTATCGGGAATATGGGGAGATGTGTGTTGGTTTCACAGCCATGAATGGTCATGGAAGCCGAACTCTGTCTCACCTCTTCATCAGCCTTTTTGCTCAGGTTATTGAGTTCACGTTTTCTTTTTGTGGAACGGCTGAACGATTTCATCCCCGTCTTGAACTGGCCTCGAAGGAACCCTGAGTAGGAGGATTACACGTATCTGTAGACAAGAAGAAAATGATCAAAGCTGCAGAAAAGGTTTATTTTTCACCTAGTTTAGAGAGCTTGCTTTATTAAATCTTTTTTTAAACACTTGTATAGGGGTCTTTTTAGTCCCTCCCTTTGTTTCTCTTGCACCATGAAAGACGTCTTTATTTGCGCACTGTAGAAAGAAGGGGCCTCATATGACTCTCTGTATTTATTGTCCGTTTGCTCACAGCCAAAGCTTCTCACCATAAAATCGATGATGTAACTGTACAGTAGTGAGGAGGAACAGTAAACACAGGGCCTAAACCTCGGAGATTCTCCAATTAGAGCAAAGACAAACAAGATGGAGGGATTGGACGTGCTTTCACCATAGAAACGATGCTCACCAGAAAAGGAGTCCTCCTGCCATTCAGTGAACATCTTTGTCTGACTTTGATGTTATTTATCTCCAAATTAAGGGAAACAGACTTGTATTCTGAAGAAAGAAAAAAATAAACCTAAATGACCAATCTGTTTAGTTTTTGAACCGTTTTCATGATCTAATCAGAAATGTTTCAGCTCATGTCCCCGCTTCTTTGTGCGTGTCCCCAGTGGTCTGTAGGAAGGGTCTAGACAGCACCACGGTGTCCATCCACGACCAGGAGATCTACTGCAAGTCGTGCTACGGGAAGAAATACGGGCCAAAAGGCTACGGCTACGGTCAGGGAGCGGGAACGCTCAACATGGACCGAGGCGAGCGGCTGGGGATCAAACCGGAGGAGTAAGTTGGCCGGCCCCATCGGTGCAGAATGATTACAGAATTATAGGTTGTTCGTTTTTGTTACTAGGCCTCCTTTTGTCATTCTAATTCAGTCCAATTTTCAACTCCAACCTGACTCTTTGCAGTTTTCCACGTCGTTTCCAGGTTTTTGTATATGAGCGGTCACAGGACCTAAGTGGAGCAGCGAGGTCGACGAGTTCTGTGGCTCGTTATGTGGAATGATGCTTATTAGATGTGGCTGCTGACCGAGACAACATGTGCTGGAATCTGTTCTGCTCAAAAGCTAGCCAAGCTTCACATGGAATCAGTCATTATGGCATTGCAATCATATGTATCTTTTCTTTTTGATAAACCAAACATCAGCCTCATACACACCCATACGTCAGGTGATTAGTTATGAAAGAGTTGATTATGTAACCCAAAGAACCCTGTTCTCACTCTGCTCTCTGTCCTTCACAACAAAGACCCTCATTCAGTCATCTCTCAATAAGCATTGGATCAGGGGTCCTGGAGTGGGGGAGGAGTCAGGTTTATGCTTCCATCTTTAAAAAAAACATGTTTATTCCTTTATCTTTCTCATTTTTGTCACAATCAGGGTGTCTGTGCATACTTAAAGTCTTAAAAAGTCTTCATGTATCTAAAACAAGGCCTTAATATTTCTTAAATTCATTGAAAAAAATAAGTTAGCCTTTAATATATTAATCACAGGACTTACATTTTGTCTTGGCAGACCCATTTAATCTTGTATTGTTTCTTTTCTTGCCGAGAGGCATTCAGATCCCTTTGTGTTCTTTGACTTGAAGCATTTACTGCTAACAAGCCCTTGGTAGCTAGCTAGCTAGCATTTTTGCACTGATCATGGCTAAGTATAAAATTATCACTACTTAAAAACAAAAAATCCTAAATTTGAGGTGGTGAAACTTCAAATTTAAGTAGAAACAAACAATATCTCATTGTCAGATTCTTAACGTTGATAACTTGAAAGAGGAAAGAACCTGTTGACTGGGATTTGTTATTTCAATATGGGCCAATTTCTTTCCTCCTGTAGGACTCAGACTCACAAACCTACAACCAACCCCAACCCGTCCAAATTTGCCCAGAAGTTCGGCGGGTCGGATAAGTGTGCGCGGTGTGGAGACTCGGTCTATGCAGCTGAGAAGATCATGGGGGCAGGCAAGGTGAGGCCACAACCACCGCTAGCATCAGCTTTGCATGAAAACTTCCATCTAATTTTTTTAAATCAAAACTCAAAATCCAATCTTATGAGTTGCATTGCAATTGCATTGAGTCCTTGAACTTTTTGACATTACTTATCTGTATTTGTAAAAAAAAAAAAAAGGAAATAATCTTAGAAGCAGCTTTGTGTTGATCCGTCACCTAAAATCCCTATAAACCCATAGAAGCTTGGAGCTGTGATGTACAGGGTCTCCATGCATCTGAAACTGAAGGTCTTGAAATGTCTTACATTTTTAAATGAATTTTAGTCTGAAATATGTTAATCACAGATCTTCAGTTTTGTCTTGGCAGGACCACTGAATCATTTAATCCTGTATTTTCCAGGATTTTCTACTAGAAAAAGTTTGTGTTTGCACTCAGACATCTTGATCGCGTTCTGTGTCTCAAGACGGTTGAGGCTACCAGCAACTAGCTGCTAATGTATCCTTGCTGGCTAGCTTTTTTTGCATCCATCATAGGTTAGTGCAAATGCATCCCCTGTTGGATGGACAACGTTTGAACATTTTTGTGGAAAAGTAGGTCTTAAAAAGTCTTTCATTTGAGTTGCTGAAGCCCACAGAAACTCTGTTGCAACAAAGTATGAAAAGGTTTCAACAGGGTGAGCAGTGATGAACCTGCCAATGTGAGGGCTCTGCTGATTTACAACAGATGAGGTCACATTACACATTAGGAAATTAATGAACCATATAAACAAATCCTCAAATAATAATTGTTTGCAGAGAAGAGGGTGTTTTTTGTTATTTAGAGGCAGACCAAAGTATTTCCTCTTGCTGATGGGTTGTGGCTTCACTAAAGAGCCGATTTATGGGCCATGATGTAACCAGAAGCAGAGTCGTTAATGGTTTTCCAGATGAGAGCAAAGCCTTCAGTTGCTGCTGAAACCCTAACCTGTAATTTCCAGAGTAATGAAGACACCGAGAGGAGCCCCAGGCTGCTGGGAAACTTTCCTTTACGGCTTTTAATGGGAGGAATTTAGAGGTTTCAACCTACATCTGGAATCTGTTAAAATCACTTCTGTCTTACAAATCTATAAGGAGTTGTAAAGTTGATTTTTTTTGTGTGGACATTTTACACAAACCTCAATGAACTTTATTGTGAATCTGAAAGAAAGAAAAAAGCAAATAACCTGAAAACTGAGGCAATCTAGCAAGAAGAAAATTAGAAAATAGCGAGTGTAATATTAAAGTTTATCGCCATATTGATTACTTTTGCAATAACAAATAGCTATATCTGAATGTGTTATAATTAAACTGGCAAGTTCAACTAATTGTACCATGTGCTGGACACCATAATCATACTTTCCTTTGCAAAGGTAAATAAAGGTGAGCAGAAATTGAACTAAACTGTCACTTTCTTTGGGGTTCTGTCTACGTAGCCGTGGCACAAGAACTGCTTCCGCTGTGCAAAATGTGGCAAAAGCCTGGAGTCGACCACTCAGACTGAGAAAGATGGAGAAATTTACTGCAAAGGTAAGACGGAAATGAATGTGATGTCAGTCAGTCACTCTGATGTAGCTTTGCTTTTTCTTATTTGAATAATCTCATCCTTATGTAATAACCAGATGACTCCTGAAGACAACTTTCTTCAGTAGTATCAGAGTAGAGTGGGTTCACCCTAATGCACAACATAACTTTACTCGTAAAAACACAAAATGCTGTAGGCAGAAGCAGCAAACTGTACATTTATCATCAGTAAGATAAGACTGCAGCTGCTGACCTCTGAGAATCTGGTCCTGTTGGTGTTCATCACGTTCCTCTCCTCACGTCAGCCTTAGTTTTGTTGGTTTGGCTGGATTACATCAGCTTGGTCCCCGTCCAGACAGTGTTGCAGAAACATCCATTATTGTTGCTCTCCCTCACCACAATGACTCACAATGGTTTAGTTAAGCAGGCGACACGCACACATGTCAGCAGATGGGTGTTTGCTCTGTGTCAAAGTGACGCCTGGCACTGATCAGCAGCGTCAGGCTCTAAAAGATGCAGTGATATCTACTGTCTCTTTAAGAGAGCAGGAAAGTCTCATCTGGCACATTGCTGTTGAGAGATTTAAAGCAGGGTTTGGTTAGGAAACATGTCAACATTTCTCACCGTCTTCTGCAGCGTGCTACGCCAAGAACTTCGGCCCCAAAGGGTTCGGCTACGGCCAAGGAGCCGGCGCTCTGGTCCACGCTCAGTGATGCCACTCCCCTCCATCTCCAACTTGAATATTTTCTGACTGCTTAGTTTCCTGATGTCCTGTTGTGCTCAAAAAATGTGCTGTTCTAAATAAACACATAAACCAAATATTCACGTTTGACTGTATTTTATTATTAAAGCCATTAAAACTGAACCATGCCCATATGTTTACATCTGAAGCGGAGTTACAGTGGTATCTGAAGGTGGGCAGAGAGGCACTGGAGATGATTATGTGCTTTTTTTTTCTTCTTCTTCTTCTTCTATTATCCCACATGGTGAGGCGAATGATCTGGGGTGGGGCAGTAGAGTAGACATTTGCAGCTGCTGGAAGATCTAGTGTAATATAAGACAGGTTTTGAGATCACAATGAGCCTGAAAGTGGTGAACCAAACAGCCAGCATTCACTGATGTCCACTTTAAAAAGAAAAACAAAAAAAGGCATTGTATGATATGAGTCACATGTGAGGCATCCGTAGTGACATCAGTGATTAGCAACGGGCGTAGCTCCGCCATGACG
Source organism: Xiphophorus maculatus (assembly GCF_002775205.1). Lineage (NCBI taxonomy): Eukaryota > Metazoa > Chordata > Actinopteri > Cyprinodontiformes > Poeciliidae > Xiphophorus > Xiphophorus maculatus. Next base: position 15,906,132 of record NC_036459.1, on the reverse strand, counting down.
ACGGAACCGTCTTCTTCTGGTGACGCGAAAGCCGCTTCGTAGAATATAACCTCTCTATCCTTTAAAACTATTGCATGAACACATCTCCGCTTTTAGAAAAAAAAATTTTTGTATTTTTGCTTTACAATTTTTACATCCAGTGGTATAACAAAAACCCAGCAATGTATGACATAAAAAAACAACAACAACAAAAAACAAACTTGAGTATGAAACATTCAAATATATTACACACCTGTTTGGGATGGCCCACCTGGGAGTCTGGCAACCTCCACTTACAACACACTGGATCTGAAGAATGACTCAAAAACCCCTCCCAAAAAACTGGATGAACATAATGCAGAAACATACTTGCAAATACTTTAACATTCACTATATACAGACAAACGTGGCTTTTGCTGGGCCGTCACCATAGTGACCATGATAAGGGGGGGTATAGGGAGGGCCCGTTGCGAGAGCCCAGCTGTCCTGTACATGCAGTGGAGAGATTCCAGGTACTTAAAGGGGAACGGGGCGGGCTCAAATGCCTATAGACAGCAGCGTCGGACATCACTAAAAGCTACAGTCATACAACATGGATTATAGTAATTTGACTGTCTCCGTTTTATGTTTAGGTCAACAAAAGAACAATAAAATAAAATCCCCAGGAGCACCTTCAACTAACACTGACAAAGGAGAAAACTGTTTATATACAAATGCACATTCTTTACATCTCAGTCCCTCCTGCTGCTGCTGCAGGATCCTCTCACACACACGCACACACACACACACACACACACACACACACGCAGGGGTTTCTGGGAAGAGAGGACCTTCCCTCCCCCCACGGTTCCCCTCTCTGCTAACAATGGAAGTGTTGGCGTGAAGCTGCTGGACCTCCTGTTCAGTAACGGCCAAAACAAAAATAATTCATCGAACTAAAATAAAAACACGATCAGTGCAACATCGTAGGCAGACAAAAAGACACAACAAATAAGACTTTACAGTTTTAAAAAGAGAAACGTCTGGAATGAGGCTTTTCTGTAAACTTCTTACTTCCTCTTCTGTTTCTATGAATAAATACACCCACCGTACCTGTTTTGTTTTCTAGTTACCCACTTTCATGTCATCTATACCTCTTTAAAATGCTCTCTTCCTTATTGAAAAAAAAAGGAAAAATCCTACACAGCTAAAATGATGTGAAATGTAAAAGCGCTGGCGCTAGAACATAGTTACTTTCTCTATAAATAGTTTTCAAATAAATAGACCTGTATCACATTGTCTGGAGGGTATCTGTGGTGTTCAGCGTGGTGGCTGCTGACGGAGTCCCAGTTCTGCTTGGGCGCTGCACGTTTCCAGATTATTACAGTGGATGCAGCTTTATTTTAGCAGAAAGCGGTCGGGGTGGGAAAAAAAAAGGCGGGATTCCTCCAACAGTTCCCTCCTGAAATCCCAACACTTTTCATCTGATAAGTTCAGCAAGTCCTCGTCGGCTCTGTTCGTGATTCGGCACGGTGCAAAAATCAAGACCTTTAAAAAGACATTCCCTTATTCCTATCAAACCGAGAGTCAATTCACGTTTCCTTTCCCTAAATATCGCTCCTTTAGGCTTCCCTGGCAACAATTTAGCACTGCCAAACCGAAACATCCCCGATCCGATCATCATTCGAAACATCAAAGACACACAACAAAATTGGGATATGAAGTACAGGGAGGGCAGAAGGGACAATGCTGCCTCATCGCCGAGTTTCACGTCTCCGGGACAGACAGACGAGCTTTTATTTTAGAACTCTCCCCACTCTGCTTGTGTTTGGCAGCAACACACCGTCCAAAAGGCCCAGGAGAGAAGATGTGGGTGGGAGGGGGTAAGTAGTAGTAGTAGTGAAAAAGGGCAGGGGTGATGATGATGCCCCACAACTGCATGCTTGTCTTGTCTAATTCTCCAGTCATAGATTGGCAAAGGAGAGGTGGTCCGCAAAAACAAGAGAAAACCGAAATGAAGAAAACCGCTCCAGAGAACCGCATCGCTCAAAATTCCAGCGCCAAAGGGGGAGGGGATCAATACTTCCAAAAAGCTTCGTTTTCCACTATTCGCTTCCCTCTCAGCCTCTCCGTTTTGTCTTCGTCCGCCACTTCCTTCTCTACACCAGCTGGTAGCCTGAGCCGGACGTCTGGTCGTAGTCTATTGTGTACTGCGTGGTCCAGTCCACAGTCACAGGCCGGATCAGGCCACAGCAGCGGATCTCGAAGAAATCTATGAGATTTCTGATGCAGCCGTGGCTAGAGGGGGTCACAAAGAGAATGTCGCAATGCCCCAGTTAGCTTAAGATAGAACAGAATAATCAGCACGCAGCTGGAAGTTGCTTAAAGCTAAAAGGTAGTGGCACAACAACAGAACCCTGCGGCGCACCTCTCCAGATGATATGAAAACAAGGACATGACTTACTTGAAGGGGCTCTCAATGGACGTGGCCGTAACCTTAAAGTGCTTGTATCTGCGAGCGTTCATCCGCTCGTTTGTGGTGATTCCAAGAGCCGCGATCTACAGTCCACAAAGACATGGTCAGCTGACATTCCAGAGAAACACCAAACCGTGTCCCCTCCCATCCATCCATTTTCATCTAGATGAAGCTGTACCTGGTAGAGCTGACACATGATGAGCACAGCCACCCACATGAAGTGGAAGACGCTGTTGAGGAACATCCAGAAGATCCAAGGCGAGCAAGAGGCAATCTGGGTCAGGTAGAGCCAGAAGCCATCCTTGGCATAACTGGTGGCGCAGTGCATCTTCCAGTCTGGAGATCAGAAAGACGGGAGTTAGAAGGACGTTTGAAATTAGGAACAGATGAAGATAAAACAAAAAGTGTGCGGAGCTTACAGGAGATGCAGCCATATATCATCCAGCAGATCATACAAAGCAGAAAGAAGAGATAGCCCATGAAGTAGCGGTGATTCCCACTTCCTGTAAAGGACAAAATATTTGATTTCATTTATCTATCTGTTTGTTGATTGTTTATTCCTCCTACGGTACGAGTCGGTGCAGTTTGGTATGCTATATTGTCCATGTCCTTTAAAGTAGTGGCCAATCATACCACACCATTCTTAGTCCACCTTTAGTTGTAGGTCAATAGGACGACGGTACGGAAAGGTTAGAGTGGAACTACTGGCATCACTTAACACTGTCCATTGAGTGAGAGTCCAAATGTTTATTGAAACACTTTCCTGACTACGCCAGACCATAAATTACCATACCGAACTGACCGTTGATGTACAGCGCAATGGAAACGAGACATAAGTGTTGAACATGTCAACATTTTGCTCAATTTAAATCGTTCTGAAGGAGTCATTGACATACAATTCACATCAGATGTCAGCTACCAACTCAAGTAATTCACAGATACAAAGAAATCAAAGATACTTTCACAGATGAAGATATGGTTAAAGAATTTGAATTACAGGAAGTAATAGGACTATTTATAGAACAGGATTGTTTCTGACCAGTGTCAATTGTTCCAAAATTGCAAGCAACTACTTAAATTACAATTAGTGGGTTTTAATAATATTCGATGACCCCACAAGGTGAGGCGAGTGGAACACATGATGCTGTATTATATCTCTGAAGAAGTTTTTAAAACAGAGGTTAAGATTACACAGATGGACCTGCTGTTTGTTCAGACAGTTTCCTCACTTTTAAACCATCATCCTGACCACAAGGTTAGAAAAAGGAACTGTTCAAAGCCTCCCACCCCCTGCATAACTTCCTTCCACTATGGTCTCCAATCTGTTTTACAGACAACAATGACTCAGGTTTGCTTGTTTTTCCCTCCATTCTCTACATTGTTGGGTTTCTGTGGTCAATTGTAACCAGTTTTCCCTTTTCCAGGATGTTTGCTTCAACCCACCAGGGCCTGATGGAATACCATGAATGTTCAGACGCACGCTGGGTCTTAAAGAGTTAAGATGCTTACATCGGCTTCTCAATCTTGGATGTTGAACAAATCCTGGTAACTGACTTACCCACACAGTTCCCCACCCAGGGACAGTGGTGGTCAAACTTTGCGATGCAGCGGTTGCACACGGCACAGTGTTTGGACCGGACGGGCTTCCGTATCTGAAAGAAAAACACAACCAGGTGAGCTCTGCTTTCTTTTCTTATGACCTGCAGGACATAACAGCTTTCAAGGAGGAGCTTACCAAGCAGGTGCTGCAGAATATGCTTAGATCCAAGCTGCCTGTCTCGGCTAACTCCACAATTGTCTGAAGAAGAAGAAGAAAAAAAAACTGAACAGAAAATATTTATGGTCTACGCTATACATTAGCAAGGATCACATTATGGTCTTGGATAAAGGAGAGGCACAAATCAGAATATTGTGGTCAATCTCTTTAGCATCTTACATGAGCAATTAGCAGTGTGTACATCTGCAAGAATTTAAAGCCTCATTTCAATTCTGGATTGTCAAATGGCCATGTTCCATTGCAGACACAGGCAGAAAGCCACATACGGCAAAACGATGCACGACTGCAGTACTTTATTTAGACTTCCTGTTATCTAGTGAGAGTCTTGGTCTCTCTTGTAGCCTACATGAACTGCGGAGGGCTTTGTAGTCTCCAAACTAGGGTACATTTTGCTTTCCTCATTCACAGGTTGTAGAATCTGGGGCCTGGTAGGAGACAGAGACCCTTCTCTCCTCTAATACTTTGTGATAATGAGGGACAAAGAGACCCAAAGCAGCAGGGCAGAAAATCTGAAATGTTATACAACACTGCAATGCAACACGGAGAGAAATATCAGCCAAGACTGTAATTCAAAGTAGAGCAGCGAGATTAGTGTTATATAATCACCCAGTGATTATAAAGCTGGAAGGGAGGGATACCTTTTTCTTCTGCTCCTCTGACGCCTTAATGATTCCAGGATCAGACTTCCAGGATTTGCCAAAGTTGTAGAACAAAGCCAGGGTGTTGACCAGGAACGGTATATGGACCGTGGCAAATGGAAGGTGTGCAGAGGGGTCAAGGCAGATATTGATAACATGGCTTTATTTATTTGTTTTTTTTTTAATTCTCTATGATTTTTACAGTGAACTGACTCATGAAAACACTGAGCTACTAATTTAAAACTGACTCCAGTTGGTTTTACAATGGCCACTTTTTATTCGTTCCTCTTGATTGAAGCGAACTGAAAATATACTGTACAGTATTGTGACTTTAAAACTTAAGTACGTACTGAAGTGTGATATTTGTGCACCATTACACCCCTAACTAGGACTATTTTGTTTCCTTTCTATTCAAAACTACTACCTCCATGTAAAAACCTGCAGCATTATTTGACTTTTATTTTTTTAAGTCATTAGAAAGGCAGCAGCATCAGGAAGCCAAAGAAATCTAGAAACTGGTTTTAACCCCAAAAAAATTGGTTAAAAAATTCTTTAGCGAGTAATACATGCAACATATATCATTTTTCTTTCATGCATTTTTCTTTCATCACAATGTTTTGTGATTGCTAGAGAAAAAAAATCTGATTCGCAGGTCAGACCTCAAAGAAAAGAGGAAATTGGTATAAACAAGGAAAAAAGTTGGGATTTGTTTGCACAAGCTAGAATATGAAGTGAACGATGCCTGGACCTAGAAAACCTGCGTGTGACGCTGTCAGGGCAGCCAGTCACTGACGTTACTCTAACCAAGGTGAAGGAAGGATGATCAGTTACTGGACTGTCGGCTGTAACTTGACGGTGAGTCAGCTGGATCCCACAGGAAACCAGCCAGTAGACAGTCCAGACAACGCCTTTGTGTGACAGACTTCTAAAGAAACATGCAAATCTCCAAACTGAATCAGAATTATGAACCAACGATTCATATAAAACCAAAAGATTCCTGTAGCGCTGAAGACATGAAAGTGAAACAGGAGCTTAATGTTACAAGGATGTGTCACCATCTTCCTACTGTGTGAAAGAAGCCTCAAACTCATCACCTTCAGATTAAAACATCCAGTTTAAGGAAAATTTGATTTACCAAAGACTTTCTGGAGAAAAGTTGTATCATCTGTTGAGATAAAAAAAATCAGCCTATTTGACCCCAATGAGGCTGACATGGCTAAATGAAAAATCTGTAGAATTTTTGCATCTGATTAAATAAAAAGCAGATTTTTCCATGGCCTCCTTTTTGTATTTTTGTGCAGAAAAACATCTGGATGACTACTTCCTGTTGGACCATAAGGCACTTTAAGGGGGACAACTACTGAATTAACACCTGCTGAAGCGCACATGGTTATTTCTAATTATGTCTACACTCTAGTTAAAGGTTGACAAAATAATCTAGAACTTGGTGTATGCATCAGCTAGTTTCTTTATGTGACTGAACAGAACAGTGCAATATGCTAAGTGCTAATCTTTCTGCGAGTAGCTGCAAGCTAACACTGAAGCCAGCAAGAACAAACGGAACTGAAAGTCTGGGTTTAATAGGAACTCATTTCCCCTTGACTAATGATCCATGTGCGATCACTACGCCATGATCGACTTTCTCTCTTTACAGATGACTGCACGTGTGCAAACATGTCTGCTCGAGAGCATTTAAGCAACTGTAATGGATGTAATGTTAATGCACCGTTGACATGGCAAACATTCGCTTTTCTTCTTAGATTAGCTCAGGTTAACGAAGCAGTCAGCTCCCTCCCACATTAGAGATGCAATGAGGTGTAAAATGAATGTTTCCCACAGCAATGATGCCCTTATCTCACCTGGTGTAATTAGAAGCTAGTGACCAGAAAGGCTAAAACGCGAGTACTGATCTGCTGCGGCCGGTTGCCGTGAGAACCGAACACGTGCTGCGCTCAGAGCGCCGGGGTCGGGGTGGAAGGATATCATTCCAGAACCAGTAAAACCAGGTGGAGTACATCCAGAACTTGGTCGCCAGGTAGATTCCCAGAGGCAGAGCGCTGTGCATGGAGTGGTCAAAGAAAGCCCTGTAGAGGAAGGGGATCGGGAGGGGAAACGGTTGCCGTTAGGAGCAGCTTAGCTCTGATTGGACCAGAGCATGTATGTTTTTCACTTCCAAGTATGTGCATGCACACAATAAGGGTGATAAAAGAGGTTCCTTTTTGCTCCTAAAAAAGTTAACTTTAACTAAACAAGGGAACGTGTGGAATCTATTTTTATTTTTTTAAGCTGGGACATACTTGGAGAGGAACTGCACGGCGACCCAGACGCCAGCATACATGACGCCCTTGATCAGCCAAGAGTCGACGTCCAGGTCAGCGATGAAACCCACCAGCCAGATGACGACGAACGGAGTTCCCAGCATCACTTTCTGCCTGAACTCCTGATTTACAAAGGAAGACATGAAAAATTTAAGAATGCACAACTCAAAAATATATATAAGAAACTAAGTTATAAAGTAAAAGTATCGATGTTAATGAGTTTGTTTCCAGCCTGAGAGCAACGTCCAGCAATGTTGACCACAAATGAGCTGAGACACATGTCCTGGTTTTACTATATAAATATGAACTGAAGGCAACTAAACTTGGTGACACAAAGACTCTTTTAAAGATAAAAAGCTGCTAAAAAGCTGCTTTAAACAGCCAAGTCAGCATATAGTCTTGTTATCTATTGCCTGAGTACAAGGTGAGTCTAGATTGGACCAGAGCAATGAAAATGCAGTAAACAGAAAAAATTGGAGATATTTGCAGCATTACTACCTGTCCTCTGTGACCACTCCACAATAACAACACTGGTTTCCCTAACTGTGGGTGATTGGCTGATATTTACGTGTGAAATCGAACTCATCTACTTCTGCAAAGGTCTGAAAATCTATCACTCTGACAAAAACCAGACTCACCAGGTCCGTTTTTAAATATATTTTGGAAAAATCTGTTTTTGGCCGCAATAATTTACAGCAGTAATACTTAGAGACCCACCGATGAACTAGGATAAAACTGAAATCGGACAGTTTTTTGTGTTTTTTTCTGTTAATTTAATATATATATATTAAAAAAAACTTTGGTCTATAGAAACATCAACTAATTCCTTGTAGTTTGATGCAATCTTTTTAGTTTAATTTTTAAAAAACAAACAAAAAAAAGCAGTTAGGTTCCTAACAAACTAGTCCAAAACATAAATTCTCTTTAATCAGACATTTTGAGTTTCCATTATTATCAATAACATACCACAGAACACCATTTCTCCAGAATACACAGAAGTTGCTGTTCAACAATAATACACTGCTCTAAATATGACAGGAACATTCAGCAGTCTCAACCTGGAATTATTTGTAAAGACATAAAAGAAATTTAATGAATAAGTTCTGGGACCATCTGATAACTACAGTAATGTGAATGTAGCTAAAAGGCAGGCGTGTCGCAGGAATCTAAAACTACTAAAGCCAATCTATGCAGATAATGGAAAGCAAGCTAATTTACCTTCATGAGCTAACATTCCAACAGGTAAGCAGGGAGACAACAAATCATTTCAGGAGAATTAATAAAGATAATAGTTGAAGCTTTGAGACAGTCTGGGGTGTGTTTTGGCTCGTCCACCCACTCAAGTTAAGTTTAATGATCAAACATCAAATTCAGGCATGTTTAAACGCTGCTCCTTAATAAAAACAAATAGAAGGAACCACCCAAGGTGATCCGAACAAAGACAACAGACTGGGACACTCCTGGCTGTTCTGTTCTGACTTCCTTCACAAGCCTTTTTGAAAGGAGATGTTTCTGGACAACAGGAAGCAGCAGTCTGACCAGCCTGGGATGACATTAACTATCTCTGAATAAAGTTGGAAAGGTACATTCAGTCTGAGCATGCCTCCAGCTGCCGTGTTCACTTTTAAACAGAGATTATTGATGCTTCTGATAAACTGTACAGCTACAATAAAATGTGTACCTTGTCCATCTTCAGTCTTTTCAGATATGACGGGCTGTCGTAACCTTTGGCCTGCCGCGCTTCCTGTAAGTGATTGATCATCCAGACATTCTTCCTTTGCTTGGCGAGGTCCAGAGGCGTTTCGCCCTGAAGGTGGGAGAAAGAGCAGTCAGTACAGAACATGGTTCTGGTTTAGGGCTGAACGGTCCAGGAAGAGTCATTATTCTGTCATGCAAAGTATTTTGCTCACAGGAATATGTTATTACCTAAATATGAGGGGTTGAGGAGGTTGTGGCGTTTAAATAACCTAAAATCATTAAAAAATTTAACTTAAGTCCATGATTAAATATCCAAACTTGCCATTCCACACAGAGGAATATATTACAAGCATTTATTTCTGATTATTTTGACTATTAAGCTAATCAAAAACACCTAATTTAGTTTCTTATAAAATCTGAACTTTGCATTAAAAAAAAAGTCTATGTAGGGTGGGCTTAACCAAAGTCTACTCCTCAAGAATCCTCTCCTCCGTCAGCGGCTATCCTGTTGTTTTCCACCGCACTTTTTCCATCCACTAAACATCTCATTAAAAATGCATCGAATCCAACATTTTAACAACCTGCAGTCAATTTCTGCATAAAACAATCTTTTTTTTTCTTCCAAACTAATCTTATACTTCTATTTTCTCAGAAAATTAGGGTTTATATTAGCCGAAATATATGAGAGTGTAATAACTTTTTTCCATTTAATTCCTGAATTGAATACATTTCTTGATGATTTTTACACCGACAGCTGTGCAAACGAAGGGGAAAGCATCACCTTGATGTTCTGCGCGTCGACGTTAGCGTTGGCGTCCAGCAGCAGGCTGATGACGGTGGTGTTGCCGGCCAGCACGGCCCAGTGCAGCGCCGTGTTCTTGTGATACTTGTCGCCTAGATTGACCGACACGTTAAAGGTCAGCAGCAGCCGGGTGGGATCGACGCTGGAACGAAGGGAAGAGAATAGGGTCAAAAATAGAAGAAATCCTATCTGATAAAGATGGTCATCTATGTAGTGCTTTCAGAAAACTACAAGTGTAGCTTATCTGGGCTTTTATGTACCGAATTTTATGATTTTTTACGTTCCAAATGGTTTTCCCACTATGATAATGTACAGCACTATAACAAAAACATGCTACTGTACAAACATACACACCTGTGTGTCCTGTAAGCTGCCCACATAAGAGGAGTCATGCCGTTCTGATCCATCATATCCACATCCTGCCACAAAAAAAAATAAAAATAAAAAAAATCATAGGATCACTGGAAGAGGAGGCAGAAGAACAGGCTAAAAAGTGAAGCAATGGGCGCCCCCTGATGGAGAATACTGGTAAAAAATAATAAAAAAAAAAAACTTTGTTTCCTTTCCACACCTGAAAATAAAATACGCATCATATTTTTTACAAGATTATTTCAAATAACATCTGTGTCTGACTTCCTATTTAAGAGGAAAACCATCTATTGGCCATTATGTGATAGATTGTTAAACCACTGATTCATTTATTATAAAGATGTAGCAACCTGTTGTTTTTCATCATCCTTTATTTGCAGTTGCACAAGAGGTGACGTCACACTGTGTGTGTTAGAGATTTATATTTTTCATGCTTTGATGTTAAAAACTGATTTCATTACTTTTAAAATGAGAAAAACGCAATTACAGAGTTGACATTTTAAACCAGGGTTTAAAATGGGCTTTTAATAGCTAATATTAGCATTAGCATCGTTAGCGCAGTTAGCATTATTAGCAGCGGTTTCTGTATGTTTTTCAGCTACACTTTCTACTTCAGAATGTTTCAAGCTGCCTGTTATTTACTGCATTCTGAATTATCACTTTTGTAGATAATATTTTTCCTTTAAATAGACCAAAATGTATAAGAAGACAAATCTGCATTTATTTTATTAGTTTACACTAAACTGAACCATTTTCTTTACTCAGTATCAGGAGTGTTCTTGCCAGAGGCATCTAGCAGTGCTTATGTACTGTGGAATTGCTAATTAGAACACAGTTGTTTTTAAGAGTTTGTGACGGGTCAATCACTGATCATGCAATCAGTCAGATTGGTAAGTAGTTGGTTCTTCCTACCTGTCCTTTGGCGATGAGGTATGCCACAATAGAAGTGTGGCCGAACTGGGCGGCCAGATGAACACAACTGCACCCTTCCCCATCGATTAAAGACGGGTCTGCGCCATACTTCATGAGCTGCACCACCATGGAGAGATGGCCTTGTCTGTAGGACAAGAAGAGTACAAGACTTTAAAACACATGCAGATAATTCTTCTACACCATCCACTGATTGGGGGACAGAAAAATATCACATACTTGTAACCAGCATGTGACAAACTAGTGCGTCACAGTTGTTGTGGCAGTAGGATGATGCAATTTTAGGAATTTGCGTTTAACTCTGTCTGCCCAGTCAGAGTCCAACTGGTGTTGGAAACGCTCTATGATACACCAGACCATAAAATAGTGCACAACCATTGTGCCGTACCACTCAGTGGAGACAAAGGATTACCTATATCATGACAGAGACGTAAAACAGAAATACTGAACAAAACTGAAATTATTAGGGTACTTTTGTGGCTCTTGGCAGCAGTTTTGTACTTCTTGCATAGCATATGTCTTTCTAACTAGCTAGCAAGCAGCTTGTTGCCTGATTGAAAAGTCCCAGAAGAAAAAAACCCATACAGAATATATGAGATTAAATAGTGGTGACACGCAAAAATTCAAGACCTGTGATTAGTGTATTTAAGGCCAACTTACATTTTCTTTAATGTATTCAAGACATTTTAAGGCCTTAATTTTAGACAAATTAATTTAAGACTTTAAATAACAACTAAAAAAAAGAAGTTCCCGAACAGTTGTTAGGGGCTTCAGAAAGGTCACAGACAGCTGGTGGTGGTGGCATGGGGGATGAAACCGGACCCTTTGGTGTCTAAAGCAGTGATAGTGCGGATGTCTGCTGTTGAATGGACCCATCAATAATTCAGGAAGAGGGAATGCAATGCCACCTGTGTGCTTTGGGTGCAACTCGTGTGACCTTCCACAAAACGAGGATTCAGTGGATATTACGGAAAGAAATAAGGAAGGAAGTGTTTTTAGTGCATGGAGACACGGTTTTATAGTCTTAACAGTGAAGAAAACAAGTCCAAAATGTATGACTTAGAAACTGACATCAAGAAGTTGGACACATTTTTATATAAGGGAATTCAGTTTTGGACAAAAAGGTACATATTTTATAGGTATTCTTCTACTTCATTCCTTAAAATGTATGAATTTACAACATACATACCTGAAAAGGGTAATATAACGAACAGAAATACTTCTGACACTTTAAATATATGTGTTGGAAAACATTAACCTTAAATGGCAGAACTGCTGAACTGGTTAGCAGTGTTGAGGTATTCCAAGGTTTTAACTGTTCTTTTTCCATAACCAATACAATTTGCCGTCACACCTTTATCACAGTATAGAGTCCTTTTAACAGGATGCCAGAGGATATGCTGCGGTGACCACACTATTCTCAAAGGAACAAAGTGCTGGCCCTTCCCTTACATCAGGGGTCAGCAACCTTTTCAGTTCAAAGAGTCCTTTTTATGCTAGCACAATAAAATACATCTAGAACCACAAAACCATCTTAACTTCTAGAAAAATGATAGAGATTTGTCTCCATTTAGACAAGAAGTTGAGTCCTAGAAAACACAGAGGTACGGAGTACCTGAAGCTGCCTGTTTGAATGGGCTGACTTCATCAGTTTGACAATCTAGAAGCTACTTCTACTATCCTTCTGACTCAGTTTGAAAGGAGCTGGCATCATTGCAGATGAGGTAGAAGTAGGAAGTACCTATGAGTTATGCATTTTTTAAAATAATTGCATTTTTAAGGTTTCTGCAGGTTTTACCAACTCAAATTTCAGACTTTTAAATACCACTACAAATGGAATTTAAGACATGTCTCCACTGAAATGTACTAACTTTGGCCAATTATCTGCTGATAATTTTTCACCTACCCATGATACACAAAAAAGCTAGCTAGCTAGAAAAGGTATTAGTCACCTTGAGTCACAGAATGCAATAATGATGTCTGAGTGTGACTCAAACATTTGCCTGATAGAAAAGTTCCGCAAGTTACAAAAAACATGCATAAAATATACAAGAATTTTAAAAACGTCCTGCCACGGCAACATTTATTAAAGGCTAATTTACTTTTTATAGTGAATTTAAGGCATTCTAAAGCCTTAATTTTATATACACAAATGTATGACTTTTTAAATTTCTTTGTAACTCATTAGTAATCGATGTGCGTCATCCCACCCCCAGGTTATCTCTGGAATATCCAAATAATAACCAGGGTTAAGAAATAAGTGGAATAATGGCGATAAATAATAAATAATTATTGTTTTGTTCCTCTTTGTGAATTAGCTCAATCTCAGTCAAACTCGATGAGATTTATTAAGTACAGGAGACTCAACCACAAAAGTAAATTTCAGTTAAGACGTATGAATCACAGTACAACTCTTTGGTTCTTAAATATCCATTTTCTTGTTCTGCTACAGTAAAAATGAAATCCAGTATGTTTAAACTCGATCATATGAAGTGATTTAATGTAGACAGGTTAGATCAGGAAGATGTGTGTCACCTTGTGGCCCAGTGCAAAGGTGTAGAGTTGAGGTCTCCGCCCAGCTGGTCAACTATGGCCCCCTTTGATATATAGTACCTACACACAAACACAACACACTGAGTGAAATATGCCACTTTGTCTATTTTCCCATCTTATCAGTGTTTAAACTCTATAAACAGAGAAAACAGCTTGTTCCTCTCACAGGAAATTACACCTAAGCTACTGCATGCACAAGATGTTCTGCTCCAACTTACTTCACCAAGTCTATCCTGTTGTTGATGGCGGCCCAGTGGAGAAGCGTTACGTTTTCTTTGTCTGGCTGCCGAACGTCAAAGCCCGCCTCCACCAGCTCTCTGCAGCGCTCGAAGATGCCGTACCTGCAGCACAAGCAGGAGCGCGATCAGACACTAGCTGGGTTTCCATTGACTATAGAATTGCACAATTTGACATTTGCTTTATGAAAACACGGCAATTTGATATAAAAAACCCCCCCCTCATTTTTCAATAAAATGTTTTGGCGCTGGGATGAGGTGGTTTGTTTGGCCGTATCGAAACTGGTTTACTTCACAAAAATGGAATGGAAACACTTCTTATGCATCACACGAGTCACATGATCAACAACGGGAAGTTACTACTGACGTAAACTACAAAGAAAAAGACAACAGGAAGTAGTTGCAGGATCATAGTCTGGCATATTTTTTAAAGACTTATTGCGTGAACAGAGTTTTTCACGTGTGATTTTTATTTTCTTTTAGGTGTTGTTGTCTCTAGTGGCCTTTATTTGAAAGTAGTTTGACAGGAAACAGGGTAATGAGAGAGGGAGAAGACACATGGCAAATGTCGCCAGGCCAGGAATCGAACCTGCGGCCACCGTCACGAGGACTAAAGCCTCAATACGCGGGTCGTGCTTTGCCCCTGCGCCACCACAACACCCATTCACGTGTGATTTTAACTGCGTTTCTTTTTTAATGGAAACACCACAATCACAAAACTGTTTTTTTTCCAACACTCGTGGAATATTGACAAAGTTTCGTGCACCTTTGTAATATGATCAGGTTTAATTCAAATTCATTCATGTGGATAAACCCCACAAGACATTATGGAAAGTGGTTCCTTACACTAAGAACAAAACAGTTTGTAATTTCTCATAAAAACATTCAGTTACTTCAGTAACGACCACCCTCATTAAGCCACTCGTTAGTGAGAAAGGAGTGGCTTAATGAGTCCATTTCCCCTGACACAGACAAGTCTTGTGCTCACTGTGTGGCTTTGACGATATCCCAGGTGCTGTAGTCGTCCACATGGTTTTTCCGGCTGACGTTCTCGCTGTAGCCGTGGTTGTAGTGACTCTGGGGTTTGATTTCCTGGGAGATCAGAGGAAAAGAAAGGAAAGGAAAAGAAAAGCCAGATTAGGCTGTGACAGAATCATGGAAGAGACTGTAGACTGGACCGTGTGTTTCGAAGAAGAGAAGCCACAAAATATCATTGTTAAAGAAGCTGGTTGTTCACAAAGTGGTGTATTAAAGCATATTCAAAGAAAGTTGAGCGGAAGGAAAATCCGCACCATCAACGGGGATAAAGACAGTCTTGAGAAATTTGTTGTATTATAAATTATTAACAGTAATTATTGCGCCAAATGATAATATTGTTGTTTTGAAAACATTTTCAAGAAACATATTGATAATAACATAATAATCCAAATTTGCTCTCTCTAAAGATTTTTTTTTTGTAAAGAACACTCAATACTGGAACTGGAAGACATTTTAATATAAAAACACAAAGTCAAAACCAATGAATAAAATGGAAAGAAAAACCACAACCGAAGCCATAAATCAAATGGATTATCATCTCTCTGTAAACAAAACTGCCCTTCAAAAAATATTAATCATCAGAATTGAAATGATCAAGCACATTTTAATTTATAACACCACTAATTGCTCGTTGTGACAGACTTATTCTAGAATTGCATAAAAAAGGCTTAAATGAAAACTTTTATAAACGCAAAATGAGGAATTTTGCAGTTTTTAACATCCAATTAATCTTCAGAATAATCTGTAGATTAATCGATAACTAAAATAATCTTTAGTTGCAGCATACTTTTAAGCGTGCCTCTGGATTTTATTTGCAGGGGACGTCTGCGACTGTAAGCCTTCCAACTCATCTGGAGACTCAGTTAAGGGGAACAAATGTCTTTCTGCTTCCTCTGAGCTTCTGGAGCAGAAAGAATCTGTTTTTGCTTTAGCGATTATTACTCAGTCGCTTTCTCAGTTCCTCCCTTCCTGTAGAGAGAACCTCTGAGCTCTGTTTTGATCCACCTTCTCCCCTCTGCCACCTGAAGAGCTGAGGATTGCATTTGTCGCCATGGTGATATCACCTGGGGGCATTTCTTTTTTCTTTTTACTTATTTTGATGTTGTTACCTTAACGTTACGTTCAGGTTGGTGCATCGTCTTCAAGCTGGGCCTCAGCAGAGCGGCTCGGTGAGGCGTGAGGCTGCCGTTCCCTAGGAGAACCGGCTCACATGTTTAAGGCTAAATACGATTCCCACAATCATATATCACACTTTTAGTTACTGCTGTACGGGAGAATCAGCATCGGCTGAAGATTCTCACTGAACTTGGCTGCCTCCCGGCCATTCTTTAGCTGCTGCCGGCTGTGGCCATGGCTCACAATCCAATTCA
Source organism: Xiphophorus maculatus (assembly GCF_002775205.1). NCBI lineage: Eukaryota > Metazoa > Chordata > Actinopteri > Cyprinodontiformes > Poeciliidae > Xiphophorus > Xiphophorus maculatus. The sequence continues at coordinate 15,889,969 of NC_036459.1, read as the reverse complement.
GCTTGAAATTAGAGTCATTTCAGGAGGCTAATTCAATACAGAAGAGCAGCTACAGTGCAGTGATTGGAGGGAGAGAGGGAGAGCGGATGATTCTACTCATTCTTCACTTGAGTAGAAGAATCAAGTGACTGAGCATCGGCCTGCCTTTGTTTTCATTTAATAACCAAGCGAGCTAAAAGCTTTCTCACTCACGTTTAAATTCTTTCTAGAGTCGCGCCGCTCATAGCGTTGGTATGTTGGAGTGGCTGTGTTATGCTGCGGCAAAAGCAAATGAGGTGGATTAGCATCGGTTGCCAAAAACGAATGATTTCATCCAGGATGCGCTGCTGTGGCCTAACGTCGCTGCTGCGCAGAAGTTTAGTTGTTAGCATGCTAATAGTCTTCGATCAGAGGCCTCTGCAAATGAGTCACCACACTGACTGCTACTGGCCCACAGCATCACTGTCCACAACGGCCTTTTGAAGATACTTGTGTGATACGAGTTGTGACAACATCTCCTGTCTTTTTTTTTGTATTTTTGAGTAACTGAAGTTGATAAAGAATAGGTTAGGTTGTTATGGTTCCTTTTAATTTTTCATATGAGAATTAAACACCTTCTCACAAACCAATTTTCTGAATTCTCCATCTGTTTTTTGCAGATTTCTAAAATACAAAAATAAATATTGACAATTATTTTAACATCACTTTTTCTACGGAGATCTGGACTTTAATATGAAATCTACAAAAACGGATGGAGTTCCATAGTTTTTCAGACTGCAAATCATTGGTCTTGAGATGCTATGCAGATTAAAATACGCAACCAAAACATACAAGCATTTACAGTGTAGTTTTCAGTTATTCTGATAAATTTCTTAGAAGAGTTGTGATTTCCATTAATTGGAATAAATTCCAATTAATGTCTAAAACCCCACAAAACTGTCTGGATTGATAGTTTTACTATTTTCTCCACTGTTTGTTCAATCAATACCAATAAATTTAAAATACATCTTTTAACAAATTACTTTGTGAAAACGTTACGCCATAAAAGCTGATATGGTTTTTCTAACAGCGCAAGATAGGAAATAACTCCCAACGAGGACAACATCCTGTTCCAATTACAGAACAAACATACAGTAATTACAGCTCATCTCCACAACAGCAGGCTCTGCATCTCATTCAACCTCCGTGACCCACCCGTCTCTTCTTCTATTGTTCGCCGGCTGCGTGGGAAGACAAGGATCAAGACGAGGAAACCTCCAGCTTCAGTCTCAAGACTTTCTACGCAAATATAGACAGGAAGGAATCCCAAACAATGGACAAATGCTTCTGTTCTTCTGTTTCACAAATGCATCCACCTAGAACACTTTAAGAAAAAAAACAACAAAAAACCTACAACCTCTTTCAAATGAGGCTAACAACCCCCCCCCAAAAAACAACAGATATTGGTATTAACCACAGAAAGCATGATCAGAGCATCTGTAACCTCTACAGAAAATCTATATATTCCTGTAGCATACCAGACCTATTACTGATATACGGCTCTAAAATCCAGAAAACCTTAACTGGAGTACAGCACAGCTACGAATAGTTTGTGACATTGTGTTAAATTACAAATAGACGCCATAACTAAAATACGTCCAGGTATCCAGTTTGTACAAAGTGCCAGAAATCATCCATCTAAAGCCACCTTTACTGAGTAAATTAACCCATATGGCAGCATATGGCTTGAACAACGAAGTGCCACCATGAATCATTTCCAGTGCTCGCCGTTGAAGGCGATAGCAGGATCTAAACCGGGCCGCTCGGCCTGCTGGCCACAAACCAAGTAGTGAAACAGGACTGCTGCTAGAGGAGCTTGCCAACTACCACTGAAGCAAACTACAAACAGACACGCTGTGACTGAAATCCCTGCCAAGCAAAAAGAGCAAATAATAAGCAGTGTACAGACAAAGTAATAAAACAGAGATTGAGAATAGTTTGAATTTACAACAATTTGTCTTTTTCTAATGTGTGCAACATTCGATTAGCGGCTTTGACCGTAAATGATCTGAATAAAGTAATAAATTAATCTCGGTGTAGATTACTGGGTTTGTTCAGAACAATTAGAACATTGTACTTGTTGCCAGGTTAAAATAAATATGCATAAAATAAATAAAATCAAAATTGGTCAAAATTAGTATCAGTCAGGACATTCTAATTGGTTTGGAAATTTGATCATTTCTGTGGTAAATAAAAGAAAATATATTCTGAAGATTCCTCAATGTAGATTTGAAGCCAACAGATTTTTTTTTCATAACTGATGAAGGAAATGCAACAAAGTGTATCCTGCTGGTTGATGATTTAATAGACCAAAAATAATGTTTGATAAATTTAATATATAGGAAGAAATAATTGTGCACATCCAATTATTTTTGTCCTCAGACTTTATGTCAGAAGCAGTAAAACAATGTTTTGGGTTGTTTCTGTCCTGCAGTGCTCCACAAATATTAAAATCCTAGTAAGGAAAACTGGTGTACCACATCTAATTAATTCATCACACACAATGACGCATTCCCACCAAACCTCTTCCTTCCACTCAACTTTACATTTATATGACTAGATGTCGTCATCTTGGATTAAATAGAGACTGTTTTTAATGTATGTTTTTTTTTTTGCAAATATTTCAAAAACATAAAAGTATCTAATTTGGGTGAATAGCATTTTTTCTGATTTTTAAGTTTGGGGGTCTCAGTCAGTGACCCAAAAGCCAAACACATCAATTATTTGACAGTAACTGTTATGGGAAACCAAGGGCAAGTGTGAATAAATGTTTAAATGCCCTTTATTTTGATTATTTTAAAAAATTTATTTTTTAGATTACTGTTTGGCAATTTAAACATAATTGATTTCTTGTTTTTTCCCCAAAATTTCATACTTCATGAAGCTTGAGAAACTGAATTGTGGATGGTTTAATTAAGTGATCAACCCTAACACAACACTGATGGGTTTTTTTTTTAATCTACAAGAATTAATAGCCTTTCTAATGACAATTTAACTTGAAGAAATGAACCTGTAAACATTGTTGCTAATCATATTCACCATATCAGTGTCTGGTGATCAAGCAGGAGCGCTTCAACAAAGCTGCATGTTCTACAGATTTCAATCCACCTTTGCATCCATGGATTGTGATGGAAAATCAAGTAAGATCCAAGGAGGCCAAGCCTCACAGCTTGACGCTATTCCATAGCTTTAAATGGTCTTTGGCAGAGAAGGGAATGTTAAACAGGTGGCCATAATGCAAAGCCTGATTATATATACGCACTTGTTTGTAAATTGCACATTTTAGCACGCGCGACAGAAACAGGCATGTTTACAAAAGTGTTACCCGAAAGAATAAGTGCTAGTTTCGAGAAATATTAAAACGTATTAATTGTTGCCTAGTAAAGCCTTTTGTATTCCTTTTCCAGCATGTTTAGTATATCATGGTTTTACCTAGTCGCTTTGTGGACAACTGTTCAGTTGACATTCATTTCCATATCCCAACCAGCGATAAAAGCAGCAGCCAGGGCTGTCACTTTAGCCACAAAGCTAACCTGCTATGACAGGAAGGATTAACCCTTAACGTTTTCCGTCGCTTCCTTTATTGTTCAGCCTCGCTCGGGGCACACAAACACATAGTTCCTCTCTTACCAACAACATTTCTCGACGTTAACACCCGCACCAACATCTGCCCAGCGGTTGCTGGCTGGGCAGCAAGAGGAGGGGGCTAGCGTTAGCGATTAGCATCGCTAGGCTAGCTGGCTGACACCCCCCTCACCCGCCTCCATCGGTGGTAATGCAGGGGGCATTCGGAGTTTCCAACAAAGGCCCAGAAAAACAGCGAGCCGCACCGAGCCAAACCGGCAGAACCCGTTTTGGGTGTGTTCATACCGCCGTGCAAAGGCGTGGAGCTCCCGGAGCTTACCTCGGGATGGAGAATAGGGACGCAGCCAGCTTCTTTCTCATATTCCTCCATAGCGTCGGCCATCTTGGTGGTGACAGTCGCCTAGCATTGTGGGAAACAAGAAGCTGCGTAGGGGGGGAAACAAACAGAGGCGGAGGGGTGGGGGGCGGTGTCAAAAACAGATTAGATCAGTGCAGCACTGATTATATGGGGCCCCAACTCTGATTATGATGCAGCTCAGTTTAAGTTAAAGGTAAAAGTTTTGATATTTTAAAAGGAGATTCTGTTAAAAACAATAGCAATGGTTCTTTTACCTGTGGTAGAGAGATGTAGATGTCACACTGGGTTTGTAGAAACTTAAATAAACCATTGGATGCTAACAGCTAGCCATAGCCATACCCTTTCTGTTTTAGCTGTTTTGTTTTAAAATTTGAGGCAACTAAAATTGAAAATGTTAATTTCCCTGTTATGAGGCGCTAGTACAGTAGAGCACCCTGGATGTCATAGAGAAAAGAAAGATATCCAGAAACTGCTACTGATGCAACACCACAAAGTGCATTTTTGTTGTTGTTGCAGCGAAGGCTGCACAGTTCATCTCCATTTTGGATTTGAATACAGGCCTTGGGTCTCTCCACATTGCATGTACTAGTTATGTCCATGTTAATGTCCTAATGTCATATAGTTACATTGCAACATTTCTTATTTAAAGGTTCTTTTGGCTCTAGTGGCCTTTATTTCAAAGTAGTTCGACAGGAAATAGGGTAATGAGAGAAGGGGAAGACATGCAGCAAATGTCGCCAGGCCGGGAGTTAAACCTGCAACCACTGGCACGAGGACTAAGGCCTTAATACGTAGGTTGTGCTTTGCCCCTGCGCTACCACAGCACCCCCACACTGCTACATTTCTGTAATAAAATAATAAAACACTGTAAATAGTTATTCAGTAAGTTCAATAAGTGAGGAGCATTTATTAAGTGGCAGTTCTTGCATGACTCCTTCTGGTTCCCTCCAACCAATCAAAATGCGGGAACTTATGTTAAACTCTATGTTGGGATAAAACACAGTGACTTTGCATTTATCTCCATCTAGCGGTTGTGCGTTCCCTTTGAGATGCCGCCCTGGGCCACTGCCTATGTGGCCCACATCAAAAACCGCTACTGCATTTACAACAGAATATACTTTGTAAAAAGACACCAAAACAGCACCTGAATTTTAATTTTTAATTTTGGAGTTCTAGAAGTTTACAGCCGATTAAATCTTTAACAAACATACAACTATACATCCATGAATATGTTAATTGAAAGTGACTTTTCACCCATTTTGATTATTTTTTTCAGATATAAAATCGACAGTGACATATCATTCTGTAGGTAGCAAATTGTAGCTAAAGTGAGTTGGTTTTACTATTAGGTTTAAGTTTGTTTTTTTTTAAATAAAATGTTTGCGTATTGGAATTAGGACAAAATATTATTATCTAAAGAGTGATTTAAGCAGATTCATGTCTGATCCTACAGATGCCATTGTATTAACCAGTGTTTGATACAGGCTAGAAACATATTGGAACACAAATAAACTGATAAACTCGGTCAAACAAAAAAAAAAAATTACAAGTCTCATAGAATACCTAGAGATTGTTTTAGCTTCTCTGCGCTTGGAGGCATCTGGAATAGATCGTCTTATGGAGGAATCGGTATTTCTTATGCTTTCTGGAAGAAACATGCACTGTGTGCTCATGATCGGAGCCAATAGGATCGTCCAAGCCATTGGCAACAACTAATTTAAAAACTTGGCTCCTGGATGGTATGAAATTGTACAGAAGTTTTAAAGAAAACTTTACAAAAACATACCTGAGAACAAAGATGACCTCTGCACTGCTCTGACTTTAGAAACTGGATTTGACCGCATGTAGTTTAACTAGGATTGTTTGTTTTGTAAAGTGCCTTAACACTGGTGCTTGTTGTGAATTGCCAAATATGAGTAAACTAAATAATTGTAACCTGTTTTCAGTGTGTCATAAGAAATTATAGATGAGTGAAACATTAGGCATGTATAGAAAACAATTTTTAAAAATCGTGCTGACATCCTTATATAATTCGAATGTCAGGATAAGGGCTGCAGTTTCATATTTCTGCCTCTAGATGGCCACCACGAACAGTTTCAATCAGGGGGAAAAGCAAGACCTGCAGCGGCCGCGAGATGTCGTCATTTACCAAATTATGAGCAGCACCTCTCCCCTGAACTGGTTGGGCATATTAAAAATGTCAAATATTACTTTTTTTAAAAGTCAAAGGGGAAAAAAAAGATCCCTACAATTATACCCCGATAAGTCATGTTATTTAATTAATCTGAACCTGAATGTATCAAAATTATTATGCAATAACCGTATATTTCCCCAATCCTGAAGCACATATACAAACAGCCAAATATCAATGTGACCGAGTTGTTTGTAGCTTTTTTTATTTAGGGTAACAAAAGACGTATTTATTTAGCGCAAGGCGATTATTATCTGCTGGAAATTATAAACTATCTTAACTGTGTCCATGCTGACCGACGTGACAGCGCACATGAACGATCACGTGCGTTGCTTGATCTGCCAGGAAAATCAGACGATCGCCGAGTAAGAACAAGGGATATTTCGCCTTTCTCTGCTAAATTTCAACATAATGACAGTCGCGGATGGGTGTGTACCCTTCAAAATAAAGTTCGTTTGCCTTATTGTTGAAAAGAATACAGCATTTACAATTTACACCGTTTTACAAGTGTAACAAATTCATGTAGCCTTTGAGATGATCAAATACTGGAGAGTCTTCCTGTCGATAGCATCACTCACAACTTTTGAATATGTGAGTGATACTTGGATGATGTAACATTTATTTCCCCTTTGAAATAAAGAAAGTATTTTTTGAATTGAACGGAATTTGAATTGAATTGTAAGAGAAAAAACTAAAGGGTCTCACGCCCTTGACTTTACTGTTTTCTATTGAAAAAACAAAATGCTTACACTTTAACAAAATTGTAATACATTTTTAGATTAACATAATTCAAGCTTATTCAAACCAGGTAGAAAAATGTAATTGTATTTTAAGCAGTTTTTGTGTGAATTAGTAATATATTAGTAATATATTACAGTATGTAAAAATTATTCATAAAAACGAGCCGGGATTCCCCGTTTCCAATAACTCTTACACCGCTTTCCAAAGTCAACTTGACACTCACAATATGGCGGTTCGCTGGCGTATCCTTCCCTTCCTTCGATGTAGTTTTTAATGTGAAATTTTAACCGGAAGTGACGTACCCTTCAACAGCTTTCACGTGCGCTCACCCCAGCAGTTGACAGAAGGATTCAGACTCTCTGGTCGCTTTCAACCACACTAAATTGGTTGAGAAATGGACAGCAAGGAAAGGGGGAGGAGAAAAATCGTGAAATTCAATTTGAACTTTTCCTAACTTTAATCTTTTAGCGAGGCGCCGCCATTGCGCCGAAGGCTAGCGCGTAGCGCCCTCGCGCCAACCACTGAATGCCGAGGGACATTAATAAACATTAAGCGTCGTCAGCTAACAGTTAGCGAGCCAGAGGACTGCTTCACTACCTCCTCCCAGCCTGTCACGCAGTCAGAGAGGAGAACCCCAAAGCCTGAAGCAGAGGTGAGTGCCATGTAAACAAATAGGCAAAAAAAAAAAAACTGCATTTATTTCTATTATTATTTTTTTCTAACCCCGCTTGTTAAACGCGACTTCCCTAATTGCTAATTCTCTGTGTGTCTGCGGGGGGTGACCGACGGATGCTGCGGTCGAGCAATGCGTATTATTATGTAATAAATCAGGATTAGCGGGTCTGGGGTGAGCTCGTAGCAGCAGGTTCATCCCTGTACGCTTCCCGTTGCTTTTGTCTCCGAGTCTGTCCCACATTGAGTTCAGAGGTGAAGCTAAACCAACCCGCGCTGCTAGGACGGCATGACGTGCAGCAAATAGTTTCTTCTTCTGTGCTTCACATTCCTCCCAGTCGTGTTATCTTCCCACAGCCTCCTCAGTCCCAGTGTGCCGTTACCACTTTCACCCGGAGTACTGATGGAGGAGACCGCTTCCTGTTGCTACCTGGTATCAGGTGGCAAATTGCTACGTGATATCAACCTAGCTTCAATTTCTTCATGTGCGGTACCATACCACATTTTAACTTTTCTGCATTTTATCACCAGGCACAATTTTTAATGGGTGAGGTGTGGTGAAGGATTTTTTTTTAAAATTCAATTTATTTTACAATCAATTTTTAATTGATCTAGGACAACTATATGCCTTCAGACGTGACAGAAATGTAAATCTTGATGATGAAACAAAAATGAATAAAGGACAATACTTGAAGAAAGTAGCCGTAAGAGGCTGAAAAAGACTTGAGACTGCGGTAAAGGGGCAACAATCTAAAACAAACAGCCTGAGGTAGAGCTCGGCAATGTGGCTTAATAAATAAAATGTCAGATTTTTTTTTTAACCAAATCAAAATTTTTTTCCTCTTCTTAATTTATTTTTATAAATGACAGAAAATATACACAAAAAATGGCTTTAATTTTAATCATTCCTTCTGTGAGTTCACCGAAATTCAAAGTAAAAACAAAAAACAAAATAACTTTTGCAAGATATGCATGCTAAACAAGATGGTCCTTTGAAAAATAAAATACCAGTATATATTTTTAATTTCTCAAATTGACAGTTGAGAAATAATTAAAAAAAAAAAATCCAGGTTATCCTCTAAACTGGAAAATTTGATTTATCGATATAATCAATTTATCACCCTGCCTTAGCCTATAATGAAATAATTTAGATCAAAACATCTTCATGGCCTATTCAAAGTCCAGGCAAATGTGATATTCAGACACTCCAATCTGAATTAGGCTGAGCTAATTTGCTGAAAATGAATCAAATCCATCAACGTAAAGATTTTCTTTGTGGGGGAAAATAGAAACGTGACGGTAATTTAGATAAGAAGTTTCCACTCTTTTGCCCGGGTCCGACTCTTGTCTTTTGGAATCTTGTCGAACATTTCCATATTTCCACTCGCTGCTTGTTTGTGCATGTAAAACCGAAACGGGTCATCCCAGACTGAACTTCTGTTTGTTGGCAGGGAGCAAACGAAGGGCACAAGAGCTCCCGGCTCATTTGCAAGTTAAATGCAGTTTCCACTCAGCCCTCGTCAGAACCATGGCGCCGCCCCGCTGCCGCACGCTTAGCTTCGAATTTGAATTGAGTCTGCATTTTGGAGCAACAGAGAAGCTGATGTGAGAAGAAAATGTTTCGCTGTGGTGCGTTTGTGGGTGTGTGTTTTAAAAATTGGCTAACCAGAGAGGAAAGATGCAACTCTGTGTTGACAGCGGATGTGCTCACTTCCTCTAAGTGTTTGGCCTTTTGAGATCAGATGATGTCAAGTCATGAAGGAAATGTATATTTAGGAGTCTGGTTGCCATGGAAAATAGGTCTTCGGTGGAGTATTTACCTCTGGATGTGAACTTGTGTAACCGGAGCTGATTAATTATGCCGAGTGCATGGCTTGCATGTGGAAAGAGGCTGCAAAAGATGACTTTTGCAGAAATTTCACATAAGTAATTCTTTGCTAAATCAGCTGAATGTGCATGAATTAAATTTTTTTTAGTTGACTCATGCTTCTATGTGCGAGACGAGTTCCTTAGTAAGGATTTTAGCGCATTTTTGACTCCACAAGATACTCCAGAGGTGGTCTAGATCAGTGGTTCTCAAACTTTTTTCAGTGATGTACCCCCTTAAAAATATAATTTTAGTCAAGTACCCCCTGACATGGGCAAAACATTTTTGGAATAAAAAAGAGGTACAGTGCTGTAAATACCCTGTAAATACTGAATATAAAATTCAGTGTATGAACACACATTTATATTTTATCGAACTTTTTACAAAATAATTTTTCCCAAGACTTATTATGAGGAGCCTACTGATTTTTTTAAAGATATTTTGAAAAGCTTCACGTACCCCCTGCAGTACCTCCACGTACCCCCAGTGGTACGCGTACCCCCATTTGAGAACCACTGGTCTAGATCATGTCAGTGCATCAAAGTATGCAATAAGATAAAGGATGAATCAATTAATCACACAATAAATTAAAACAAACAAAAATTCCATTTGCGTAATTTATTGTTTTTCTCTTTTCTCTCTCTCTTTCTACCAAAAACTGGACAACAAAAGTTTTAAGTCTGGTGCATTTATCTCAGTTTGCCCTTTTTTTGAAGGACAATTTTGTTTACTGAGACTTCATAATTCATTTCATTTGTTGTTTTTTGGATATGCAGTTGAGTTCCAGTGTTACATTTTCAATAGAATTTAAAGTTTCTTGATCTTTGAGAATGTATTCCTGCATCATTATGCCATTATCATGATATTACTTGAAAATGGTCTCAAGACAACAATATCATTTTTTGCAATAACGTCTGGGAGAACTTATCAGCAAAATTTGTTATTGCAACAGGCCCAGGTTGTCATGCTTGTATAAATAATCTCTTGCAGCATTTATTTATTAATAAGACCTGTTACGTGTTTGCTGAGTTACAGGCCTTATGTGTGACTTGTGTGGGCCTTTTTACTTTTCCACGGAGGTCATCTGTTTGTGTCGCATCAGAAGGTGTGTTTACATGCACATCAATATTCAGACATGATCCCGATTTAAGAGCTTACTCAAAATAACATGCAGTCAAGCATTTGCCGATCACCTCAGCCTGAAGGTCACATTCAAAGTTGGTAATAATTGAATTAGGCCGAGTGGAGTATCTCCCACCTTAGTGTCACGCTGTGGAGGGGGAATGTTATTGTGAAGCACGAAGCAAAAATAAATCTGTTTTGGTTCAAAAATTGCAACAGTTTGGGGAGACATTTTGTGTAGCAGATTTACTAAATGACATTACAATATACGCATGGAGTTCATGGAAACTAGGGAAACTAAGGTCTCTGGATGCCGTCACTGTTTTGTAGAATGTAATAATCTTTTGCATTTGGTTGGCTGCCAAAAAGTGGCACGGGCTGTTACCACATCAGATATCGATTTAGTGACCGAGGCGCTTAGGCTCCCAGTAAGTGATAAGGAAAGTGATAAGGAAACAGAAGAATGAGATAAATGGGCCTCAGGTGCAAATCTCTGCCTTGTTCAACGATTACTGCTGTTGATGTATCAACCCACATTTACAAACAACTGTACCATTGTAATATTTCTCCTAATATTTGAATATTTGGATAGTTTATACAAAATAATGACATTTTTGCTCATGGTTGATCTCTTGACAGTTGAGAAATTAAATTGCTGTCAGTTTCTATCATGATCAAAGCAGAATCGCTAACTGTGTTCCCGTTACAAATGTGCGCAAAACTTTGTCGACAATCCGCTAATGTCGAAAAGACACAATTTGCAATTGTGATGTTTTCATTAAATCAGAAATGCAACTAAAATCGCACATGAATAAGCTTGCGAAATACACCGATTTTGATACAGCCGAGAAGCCATCGCGTCCGAGCGCAAATTTTATTTTTTATTATAGAAAAACATGAGCTTTTCCGTAATTGCCGTGTTTCCATAAAGCAATTTATTTTCATAATTCCAATATGCACAAATATATGGTCAAGGGAAATGCAGACAATGATTAGCGATAATTTCCTGGACGTAGGTCTGGGTGATATGACTTTGAAATCAAATCTCAGATTCTTATTTGATTTTTGATTATTTTTTGTCCTTAAAAAAAAGGAAAGTATCTTTTTTTAAGAAAGTATCTTAAAAAAACAGGCTTTTATTTCAGTCGTTTTTCTGTAAGTTGACCTGAATTCAAAGTTGGAAAGAAAAACAGAAACTGTAAAACAAGCTCACCAAACAAGCTAGTTCTTCTTGGGTGAGCTAGCTAGCTAACTGGAATATTGTTTTATTGGAGACGTAAAATTCCTGTGACACAGTAGACTATGAATGTGTTGTAGTAGATAAGTTCTTGGTTAATTATGCTAGACAGAGAGATATAGTATTATTTTAAATATTTGTCCTAATATTCACACCTGATTCAAATACAAAGAAGCTTTTCCAGGATTTACTCCGGCGATAATTCAGTCATGTGATGCATAATGTGTCAGAGTAGTTTAAGAGCCAGCAGGATCCAACGAGAGAACATCAGGGAAATGTTTTTGTCCTCAATCTTATATTTAAGTTAAAAATATCTCCATTGTCGAAGAAGAATACAACCCCTCCACAACAGACCTCGTCTCTTCTGTTTCCATAGCATTTGCGTGGATCGTAACTAAATCTTTGAGCTTATGAGGTTATCGAAATGCCAAGCCTGATGCGGCGGTCGAGGATAATCTCTCCTGCTGGGACGCTCAAGCCGCTGGCTGTGTTTGGCTGATTGGATCCATTTGTTCTGGCAAATGCCAGATGTGCTCGAGGAGTTGTTGCCTCGCGCTTCACGTCAACGTTGATTTTCCCAGACAGCAGCACCTGAACCAGAACGCAGTTCAGCCTGTCTTTCCCCCAGTGACCACCTTAATTAGCCTCCTCACGCCCCGACCCCCTCCAAAAGGTTAGCGAAGCCATACTGAATTAAACAGCTGCTTAGATTCCAATAAAACCAACTGGGGTTTTGCTGGGGGTTTCATCCCAGCGTCTCTTTGCTTTCACCAGTTCTCATATGTCCAACAACACTGAACAAACGGAGCGTTAATTAGCTCGGTTTCTAATGTATACAGTCTCACAGGGTGCAGGTAGAGGGGTTTTTGTTGGGCTGGTTAAAAAGCGTGGGCACCTAAAGTCCCAGCGCATTACCTGGACTGTCCATCCTCGTTAGACTCTCAAAACATTTCTGTGGCCAATATTTTCTTTGTGTGATATGCGTTTGTTTTTCTTCATTTTATTTCAATGAGCTTTTCTGTAAATTTTCTCTCTTTCTCTAAATCCATACAGGGATGGGGACATTTTTGGGCATCACCAGAAAATATCCCTCAAAATCTCTTCAGCGACAGCATTTTCACTGTTGTTGCAGCAGCATAATTGTCCTCTCAAAAAGCATAATTTTGTGTCTCATGAAGCATTTCCTCGGTGGTTTGACAAAATGCTTGAGATCATTGTCTCGCTTAATCACCCAGTTTTGCTCTTAATTTACTATTTTCACTCCACAAGAGTTTTCATTATAAAATTTAAAAGAGGTTTCTGTAACAAGATTCCTAGGGTCTTTAGTTGAGAAAGTGGCCCACAGCATCACAGGTTCTCCACCATAGTTAACAGTAGTGAGGTGGTTTTCCATGTATAGTGGACCCTGGTATTCTCGAGGGTTAGGGACAAAGCGACTGTGAAATGGCTAAAATCTGCCAAAACTTGAGACCCCTTCTAAAAACACTTATAATTTCATATTTTAATAGTTCAAACAGAAAAAGTACTTTAATATACATTAATACGCACAGTGGAAAATGTCTTGGCACTAACACAGAAGCTAAATTCCACAGTCTTCGCTCTTGGGGGTTCAGCCAATCAGCACCAAAGAAAAAAAATAATGCTCTGGGATTGGCTGCTTTGTGTTAGGCAGCATTGAATCAAGATATTTCAGCTTCTCAAGTTGTGTTTAATTATTTATTTCAAACAAACCCAGAAATAGGTGAATTTTCTCCAAATAATTTGGAGTTACATTCTGCAATTCCAAAATCTGCAAATATGTGAATCTGAGAATAGGTCGGAGTCAGCTGTATTAATCCTTTCTTCCAAATCTACCCAGACTGGGGCTCCAAATTAGTCTCATCTTCTAGTACAAAGCTCCGGTTAAGTCTTAGCTGAGTTTAACTTACTTCATATCACAATTCTTCAAACTAAGCATAGTAGCAAGACCCCACTCTAAGGCAAAGTGTAATGTAAAAAAAAAAAAAAAAATTCTTGACGTTTTTTTTTTTTTTAATGTGGCATAATGCTTTTGTAAGCAAAGATGAATTTATCTGAAGGCTTTGTACCCGTCTTCACTATGGGTGGCCAACAGATTTGTTTGCTTTATATCATTAGCATTTCCTGCTTCCGTCCTTTCTTTTTTAAGAAGCATGTTTATGTATTTCTGTTTCCTTGTTACATTCCTCTGACTCCTCTTTCACATTCCCATTTGCTTAAAGGTTCAATGTGCAGATGAGGGAGGCCTTCTTTTAGAACCTATGATATAATTAATATAAAACATTGCAACAGAGACTGCATTAATTGCATTAATGCTGTAAAAAATTGCTCCAAAGCTACTTCTTTGCTTGTTCTAGCTTTTTTAAAAACCAAAAAAATGCTGCGTTTTACAGATTAAGAGATCGTGAGAACGGAAGTTTTCCCAGTGAAAACGAGAAGCTGCATTTTCATGATTAGTTTTTGTTTTTAGTGCTTATTTGCGAAAGGTTTGTACATTGTGACTTAAAAACAATCATCTGCTCAGGCACTTTAGCAGCTTCCCTTATTTGCATAATGAAAAGGAAATGCACGTGGGGACGTGAGAAGGCGTCGGAGGAACGTGAAAAAGAGGCACAGAAATAAACATGCCTGAGTAAATAAATACGAGGGGAAATTGCAAGAAGGAAATGCAATACTATGTAGCATTAGAAAATAATTAGTGGTCTGTTTAGGGAAATAAAGAGGAAAAAATACAGGTAGCTATAAGTAGATTGAGCTTTTATCGACCTTGTTTAGTCATGCTGGACATTCAAAGCTTCAGTCACCAAGCAACACTACCAGTAAAAGAAAGCTTTTTAAAAATGTCAATAGAATTTACCGGTCTCTTAATATACCCACTGAGTTGGTTAGAAACACTAATTTATGTAAAAAAAAAAAAATCAACACACACTCCACACACAAACTTTCATTAGCAAGGAGCCAGCACCAAAGCGCATTTTTTGTGGCGTCACAAATGGAGTGATGCGCCGCTGCCAGACGGCATCCAGCAGTCAGGTACAACACTGACCGGATGTCAATAAACAGAGGCATTACATGGCATTAGCTGACCCTTGCTGACTTAGAAAAAGGTTGTATTCATGGGTTTTCATGTGTTGCAAGTGGTCATTATGTTGGGCACACTCATAGTGAGGGGTGACGGTATGCCCTCGCGTATCCACTAGTAGCCTACCCTCTAGAGCAGGGGTGGGCACTCCTGGTCCTCGAGGGCCGGTGTCCTGCAACTCTTAGATGTCTCCCTGGTCCAACACACCTGAATCCAACAGCTGAATCTCCTCCTAAGTGCAGTCAAGTTCTCCAGAGTCCTGTTAACGACCTCATTATTTGACTCAGGTGTGTTGAAGTAGAGATACATCTAAAAGTTGCAGGACACCGGCCCTCGAGGACCAGGAGTGCCCACCCCTGCTCTAGAGAATGCAGAAAAGTGTGCTGATGACTGGGACAGGACAGTTATCTGCATGATTGCTGCCAATCCTTGACCAACCAGTGTTGAATTCAAAATTGTATCCCTGCCTACATATTCACACAAGCTGCGTTTCCATTACAAACGTGCACAAAACTTTCAGTATCCTGATAATGTCGAAAAAACACAGTTTCGCAACTGCTGTGCTAACTTTAAATGAGACACGCAATTAAAATCAACTGAATACATTTGTTTACACCATAAGTCATTCAAAAACATGCCACACCATCCTCCTCCTCTTACTTCGTGTCGTCGTCTTCTTCTTTGTGGTTTGTGCCTGTAGCAACATTTCGTTGTTGATCATGGACCATGTTACTGAGTGAAGAGGACTCAAAGCAGCCATTTTCACTGTCACATAGGGGTTTGAATTGAAAGTAGACGACAGCGCAGAGACGTCAGGACATGTCTATTCGTGAGGCTGTGAGCATACCTAAAGTATTGCGGTAAATTTGCTCTTGTTGAACTTTCTACCTCTCTGTCTGTCATCCAACATGTTAGATTTGTGAATGTTGGCAGACTTAAGGGCAGGGTCTACATTCTTTAGGGAAGGCTGCTTTGTCTTAGTTAACTATACATTTGTTGTTTTATGTGGGAGAAAGTTCTTAGATGATATGAGTTAGGGTAAGGTTTCCCTGTGTTTTATTATTATATTTTTAACTTCGAGTAGTTTTGTTCCTTAATTCACTGCTGCTTCTAACTCAGATAACTTCTTTAATATTATCAGATCAAACCAAGAGCAAGAAAACAAAGGCCCGTTCGTGGCCTCTACCCTCTACTTGTTCGTGGCCTGACTCTTAAGTGAGTCAGGCTAAAGTTCTGACTCACTTAGAAATGCAAACAAATGTCAGATTATCTCCCAATTTATCATAAAATTTTCAAACAGGAACGGTTTTTGCAGATGATTTTTAATAAGTTGATGATGTACCATACCAGTATCTGCTGTGAGTTCTGAGACCTGGTTGATTAAATGTTTTAGAGAACCGTGAACTCTGGTATATAGTTCAGGCTAAACAGGTTGCTCTTGTGTGTGTAGTTTCTAGGTAAAAAAAAGAAAAGAAACTAATTTCTGCCTCTCAGAAGGATCCGGAACTACATCCGGAAAATCTAAGACTGAAGAACGAAGAAGAGAAAAGTTTCTTAACAGTTATTTCTACAAGTTAAATTATTATAGCAGTGAGTCAGAGCCCAGCCTCACCTCTCACAATGAAATCCTGTTTTGCAACATAGCTATTGCACTGCTGCTATAGCTACAAAACCGCACTTTCACTCTACAGCTGTCTAAACCTAGTACATTTAGATAAAATAATCAGTAGAGACAGTTTATTGTAAATAAGAAGTTGCAAGTGTAATATTTGGATGTGTTATGGGAGTACTTTTGTTTGTTCTGAATTGAAATTGTGGGAAAACAAACAGCCCACCCAAATAAAGTTTTTGTGGGAAACACAGGCAGGTGTGCCAAGCCTGGAATGAACACACCCCACCTTCATACTGTGGACATGTTAGACATTACACAAGGCTGTTTCCAAGAGGCAAATAAAACCAACAGATTAAAAGTTGGACAGATGGTGCCGTTTGAAATGGATCATAGCAATCCACTGGAGGAGGTATCTGAAAGACAATTAGTTTCACAGAATCTAATGGCAGCAGTATCTTATTGTGTTGCTCATATATATGTTGGCACAAGTGCTTCTGTCTATAAAATCAGAGCCAGCTACTGTATTCAAACTTGGACACAGCAGTGCATGATTGTGAAGTGGAAGGAAAATGGCGCGTCGTTTGATACAGATTTTACAAATCAGAATCGGAAAATTGTTTTGGGCTGGCTTTGGGGGGGAACAAATGTCCTTAGACACATTTGTGCCCATTTCACTTCAGATAATTGCTCTCTCTCATTCATAGATTTTTAATTGGATTGAGGTTTGGACTTTGATTGAGCCATTCAAACACTTTGATCTAAACCAGTGCATCTCCAGCTGTATCTTTAGTGTTGTCCTCAACGTTGCTCCTAAGTTGACTTGTAGCAAACAGCCTTCTTTCAATAATGGCTTTCATCTTGGTAGGTTTTAGGTTTTGCGTCACGAGTGCCGATACAGTTTCAGTTCATAGCTGACTCATTGATATATATATATATATTTTTGAAACCTCAGGAACTCTAGGTTCTGTTGGTGTTCTGCTGTGTTGTGTCCTAGCTGTCTCAGTCAGGCACCAGAGCGCTGTGCACAGCTGCAGCTCCTTTAGGATTGCACAATGCGTTGCTTTTGAAGAGTCTATTTGATACTGTGGGATAGCAAAGTGTTGTTTTGCTGAGCTCTTGTTCTGACACAGTTTGTGGTGTTTAGCAAGAGTTCATTTTGCAAGATGCTAGCACACGGTATCATGATGACTAAAGCCAGTGTGTGCTCAGCTTCTCCTCTGTCTGGTTGAACTGATCTCTTTGTTGATTGGAGGATTTGAAAATTGTAAATCAACCATAGTCACCCAGTGAAGTGGACTTTTCGTGAAAAATGTCCAAATATAGGATATTAACAGTACTGCTCAAATGTATTAGTTGATTTTGTAGAACAGTCATTTAAAAAGGTTGTGAAATAACTGAGTTTAACTCCATATTGGATGGTGTACCACAAGGATCTATTTTGGTTCTGATCTTTTTTGATTTCTATATATTGTACAATTTTGAGACATGTTGTTGAAGGCAGCAGAAGAGATGACGTTTCACATGTAGTGACTCAAGACTGACATACAAATACATACACTTTTCAGCTTTTTATTTTGTAATTTTTAAGCCATAATTTTATCTCTACTTCAGAATTGTGCAACATGTTGTGTTTATCTGTTTCAAACCCCCATTGTAATATAAAGAACTTATTGTTGGGGCAAAAACATGTTTTGAGGCATTGCACTCAAAAACAGGTAAGATAAACATTTGAAAACTTGCATAAAACTGAACATTCACCACCAGCTTTACTACAGTAGTTTGCCATTTTTCCAACACTGGTGAGGTATGTACTGAACTTAGTCCCTTAGGCTACATTTGCTTCATCTCCACACCCGGCTGACTCACTGCTACTTTAAGTCATTCCTAAATGGAGCATCAAATTAAATGTGTGTTTTAATAAATAAAATTACATTACGATTAAACTGTTGCGAAAGAATAGTTTAGATGGATGAACACCTATAATAGAGTGTGAGGGTGGAAAATCTGCCATGATAATGCAACAAAAAAAAAAACAACTCATGCAACTGTATCAGAATACTTCTATTTTTAATTACTGTCTATGTGCCCCAGCTAATTTCTGCTTTCCAATATGTAATTATTAATCTTAGATTTTAATACTTAAAGGGGAGATGCTTGAGGCTCCTTAGGACCATGTAATTTTATTTGAGATAATCCAAAGAAAGATTATGAAAGAGGTTCACACAGATTTGCATGATTATCTTTCTTTCCTTTGACGAGGCTTAATCAAATACTTTATAGAAACTAATAAGTTTTTTCTAAATTATATTTGCAAGAGAGTTTTTTTTTTTGGCTGAACCACCATCTTAGTCAGAATCACATTTTGAAAAGAAACATGGTGAAATTTTTTTTATTTTTATTTTTTCTCAAATCCAGTTGATTCTAGTTTAAAGCTTAGAAGCCACTCAAAATAAATTCTAGTTTATGTTGTGCAGTGGATTTGCAATATTTGTCTAATTAGTAGGTTTTTATGTGTTTTTCATCGTTTAAGTCTTACACTGCCGTGTTTAGCGTGCCTTCCAGTGTCCAATTCACTGTATGCAACACCGGCCATAGACGTGTTTTGTCTGGTTGACTGGTCACATGCCTGAGTGTCCTTTTAAAGGGAAACCTGGTGTCCGTTTCCCTCATAATTTACCCTAATGGATCAGCTTAGCAGATGTAGTAAGCAAACAGCGCCTACTGTTCACATTTAATATGGTGACCTGGTAAGGGGAGACAAAGCAAGTTTATTTGTGCCGCAGCCTTCATACACAATTATTTAAATGGCTTCACAGAAAATAAAGGAACTGGGTATTAAAAATAATGATAACATTTTGGCATCACAAAATATAATACTTAAAAAAATATATCTAAAATGTGATCAAAATAAATTGATCTATGACCCTTATAGGAAAGCTGTGGGAAACAGAAATGTTTTCAGCCCTGATTTAAAGGAGGCAAGCGTTTCTGCAAATTTCAGGTTTAGGTGATTTGGAAAGCATAGAAACGTCATTATCTTTTTTCTTCCTTTGCTAAGTTTGGGTTTTTGAACGTGATGGTTCTAGATGGTTTAGGGCTGCAACTAAGGATTGTTTTAGTAGCCAATTATTACAGGAGGTGTTTTGGATGAAACATGTCTACAGACAAAGGTGCTTTTATTAAAAAAAAACAAAATAAACAAATAAACACCTTCTTTTAAGTGAAGACAGATTTTTATGAAACAATTTTTTTCCTTTGAAAGCAGAACTATCGACAGAGTTTTGAATTATGTACTATTCTAAGTTTTTTTTTTTTTTTTTTCACTAAATGGTTTATTTTGGGTCTGTATACTGCAGTTATCAATTAATCAACGGTTATTTTAATAATCGATTAATCAAGATTGATTGTTTCAGCCCAAAGATGGTCCAAGGCCCAAGACCGTGTCCTTCTGACTTTTCAAACCCCACCTGACCACTCTTATCAGTCCGCATGTGGGATTTTCAACAAGACGCCGCAACACTTTAGCTATGCCTGTTGCTTTAACACACGCAATAAGAGGTGCAGCGGAGGCTTTACATGTGGGACACACACACACACACACTCAGAGAGGGAGCTTTGCTTGCTGCTGCTCCTCCGCTGACACCGGCAGCCTTGCAGCAATAGCCTACATATCAGAGGAGGAGGGTGAAAAACATGATGTCATCTCAAGGTTTCTCTTCTTCCTCTGTTTGTCCATCTGCGGTCCGAGCTGCGTAAGGTAGGTCTTTCCCCCCCCAGACCTCTCCCCTGTTGTTCTCTTCCACACGTGCTAGCTGCGCCGAACAGCCTCTGTTTTTATGTCCTCTGCTTTCTCATTAGAATTCCCAGTGTCTGCCTTGCATTGGCTCTCCGGTAGATGATATCACAGTGTGTCTGTGACAGAACAAGAGATTGTCAAGCAGGGAAGTCGCGTCCTGCCGTGGGATAGATGCTCTCTATATCTGAATGGTGTGTGTGTGTGAGGGGTCGTCGTCCCGCTCTGCTTTAAGGTCATTCTCAGGTTACAGATATATCACTGGTGACCTTTGTGTCTGTGCAACTCCTTCCGACGTCCTCAAATCCATCAGAGGTTGTCTTGGAAATGACTGCATAGTTGAGCTCAAATCTGTAGCCTTGTGTGTCCCGTTTTTTTTTCTTCCTGTTTTGCACAAGGTATGGCAACACAAACACACATCTTGTATTCCATTGGAGCTGCATGCGTCATCCACATTTTCATTTTGCAGCGCTGTAGTTGAGCTGTCGCCTTGTTTGCTCTGTGATGTTCCTTTCGCTCTCTGTTCTGCGTGTTATCAGCCAACAGTCAGTTCAAATCTGAAGGACAGCCATTCTTTCTCTCATCACAGGAATGAACAGTGTGAGGTGTCCTTGACGTCCTGCGAGCCCAGCGCTCTCCACCTGATCAGCATTTGCGTCCACAGATGTCTGAATCACATTATTTTTAAAGCATTTTCAATATGCAGGCTCATACTTATAGTCTTTTTATGTGGACGTCTAACAATGAATAATATGAACTTCACATTAGGGCTGGACAATAAATCAGTTATCGACAATAAACACATGATCAATATCAATAGATAATACATCTGTTACATTATTGATAGAATATTCACTGAACTCAGATCCAGCATTTTGGGAGATGTAGGCAGAGGAAAGGGTTTCTGTTCTCAACCTCTCACAGTGAGCTAAGCAAGGTTGGTGGCATCAACCAACTCACTCTTTGGTTACCTAGCAACAATCTGTTGAGTGTCTTGCAGCAGCAGTTGAAGGTTTTGCCACACTGTGTCTCATGGTGAAAACTGTGAATAAAACAGGGAAGGCCACACCACCACTTTGGCATTATTTCAGATACATATTTCAAACCAAAAAAACGAATCAACAATTATCAATATCGATTGATATGAAACACTTGTATCTTCACAAGTTTTTCAACCACATCGTCCAACCAGACTTCACACACCAAAAAAGAAAATCTGGACCTCATCAATTATTTCTTCATTGTAAAAAAGGATCTTGGTGATGAACCTTATGTCGTTGGAGAGCCGGAGTTTGATTCTTTAGTGTAATTTATTAGAGCAGATACATTTTGTAGAAATAACATTGGCAAATACAAAGAATTTTTACAATTTATTGAACAGCCTGACACCTCATCCTCCAGCGTGGTCACACACTGCTGTGGGAAGGCCTATTACGGTGTTGGATTGTGGTCCCTATGGTTACGTCTTGATGCGCAATTCATTAATTTTAGCTGAAATCTGTTTTTTCAGGATGTTCAAACTGTTAATTTCATTATCAATTCAAATTAGCTCAATAATTAATATTCTGGTGATTAATATTTTTTGAAGGGCAATTTTGCTAAGAGAGACCGCATAATCCATATTCAGCTTGGTTTCAGTGGTGTGTGGTTTTTATTTCCTTTTTATTCATTGGTTTTGGTTGTCTTGTTTTATTTTGGACATTTAAAATGTTTTTCAGTCCATTGTGGAGTATTCCTTACAAAATTAGTTGGAGTTTATAGGTCTTTGAGAGAGCAAACTTGCATTATTATACCATGATCAATGTATTACTTTATGTAATTTCTTTTGTCAATGAGGATTAAAAGAATCTAGTCATTACTAGGCCTTCTGCTACATAAAGCTCTTTTTAAAACATGCTCTGTTAGTGTAGAGATAGCAAAGACTGGCTTGGTAAATTTGTTTTGGAATTATGGTACAAAGCTTTTCTAAATTAGATTCAACCTTTTAAGCCAGGGGTATGTATTGTTTTAATATTGTATCCCTTAAATGAATCCCCATTTCTCTCTGTTTTGGTTTCCTTTATGCAGAGTCAGAGTTTGTTCATTTAAAACCCCACTTGGGAATAAAAAGCAAACCTTATTTTTGTAGATATTCTTCAATCCTCTTTGCACTTGAAAGGCAGTCGTCTGTCCCTCAGGCTCGGTTGATTAATATTCCACTCTCTCTGACCTACATGGTTTAATTTTTCTTTTAAGATGTCTTTCCCCTGAGTACATCATCAAACTGGGACACTCAGAAGATTACATTGGTCCGGCTCTCCTTCTTCTAATCTTTGTCTTTTTATTACCGGACATTCATTGAAGCATTTACTCCTCAATTCTGGCAAGATGAAATTTGTCATAAAGTTGCATATTTGCAACCATAAAAAGCATGACGTGCAGGTTGATAAAACCGCGATGTTTGTTCAAGTCTAGGCCTCTATCATTTTGTATTAACGTTTAAGTTATTTCGATATGTAGAAGGGATACTTGGATGAAGTTTCATCCCATAGAAAATACCTTTGATTGAAATTGATTGCCACACCTTGGATCTTGTTTAATGTTCAGTCATAGGGATCTTAACTGGTTTAACTGGATATCAAGTAGCCTTTACATCGGCTAAAATCAGAATCGGCAGATCAGGTTTTTTACAGATCGGTAATCTACCAGAAAACTACAATTGGCACACCACTACCGAAGAACAAATGTCAATGCAAACATGGAGAAAACATACAAGGTGTGGCACTCTATTGGCATTAGCTGTACTTGTCAACATTCTGTTCTGTAGCCTAATCCAAATCTCCAAATACCAACAAAAAGAACAACTTTCTCTTGATAAAATGGTAAAAACAAACCTTAGAATGATGGTGTAAGTCATCATAAGTGATTTGACCAAGAAA
Source organism: Xiphophorus maculatus (assembly GCF_002775205.1). Classification (NCBI taxonomy): domain Eukaryota; kingdom Metazoa; phylum Chordata; class Actinopteri; order Cyprinodontiformes; family Poeciliidae; genus Xiphophorus; species Xiphophorus maculatus. The sequence goes on along the minus strand of NC_036459.1, from coordinate 15,866,755 downwards.
TTATCCTTTTTTTTATTACCCTAAGGTGATTTAGACAAAAACAAAAATCACTTTGGGCAAAAATGTCTTAGGAATGTCTTTAGGAATGTGACTATTTGCGATGCTGGAATCCCAATATATCTTATTTCTTATACTATTAGTTACTTTAAGCTCACTGAAGCCCTCCTCCCTGACTAATAAGAATCAGACTACCTTTAGTCTGAGAGCAAAACATGCACACAGGGCATACATTAGCTTAAATACTCACTTTTCTGCATTTACAGAAACTTTTCACCTTTTAAGTAGCATTAGAAAGTTGTAAGTTTACATAATCAAAGTGTTAAAAACCACACACTGTTCTCTATTTAGACTTCAGTTCAGTCTTCTTAAGATCGTAAAGTAAATTAGATATTTTCTGTGATGTTTCAGTTTTCTTAATCTTTGCAGGATGTTTAAAACTTGACAGTCATAAGTCGATGTTGGTAAGACCCTAATTAGAGCAGAATAATTTCCTTAATTGGACTATAATTCTGATAGTAATTAGGCCTTCCTTTGCGGTGTAATTGCTCTACAATGGTTGAGCTTAAAAAACTCTCAACATTTTGGAAGCAGCTCTGTCACATCTGCCTCAAAGGAGAAACCCACCAGCCAACTGTTCTGTCGAGGTGGTTGGCTCTGCTGGTTTCTAAGGATTCCCTCAGTTTCAGTGTCCAACAGTGAGTCAGAGCTGTTGGCTCACTGAGGTCTGTGGGACAATTTAAACAAACTGAGTGGTGCCAGCTTGCAGTCAGAAACGGACCGAGTGAACATTGGGAAGGGAGTCAGCACAGCAGATGTTAACGGGAATTGACTGCTGCTGGTTCAGCCACCGCTTCCAAAGTGGTGGAAATTTAAACTGTTCTTCAGATCTGCAATGACACGCAATAACAATTATTATTCAAACCTCAAATAAAGTAGGAGTCACACTTCAACACTAACTGTGCCACAAACCAAAACTTGAATAAAATAGCCCAGTGTGTTCCTCCAACACGACTTCCTAAAAGAATATGTATTGCAACTAATGTGGCGAATATATGCCTCCAACTGCTTCTTACTAGGACACAGTGGATTACTAAAATTGAGTGTTGCAAACTGCTACATTAAACAGATTTTTTTTTTTTTACACCTTTGTATGCTCAAGATAAATGAATACAACATTCAAAGGCTTTAATCTTCTAAACTTGAGAGTCTACTCTAAAGGCTTTAATTTGGACTTGAAACTGGAGAAATAGACATTTGTTTTATTGGATATTGCATAATTTTAAACATCTTTACTCATTTGAATAAATTGCCTTGCTGCTTGAAAATAACCTAATTTTAGCTTCACAAAAATAATGTAAAGTAATATAATGAATGGAAAGGCAGATTCCCAGGCTTTTGTGGAGGAGCAACAAGGAGAATAAGAGAGTCTTAGCTTTCAAACGCTGCTTTTCAGTACCTCCTTGTGATGTACGATCAGTGAGATATCACCGGAAATGCTGGGAGAATCATGCTTTAATGCGGATGAATGACTTTAAGGACCTTCAGAGTTAATTGACAAATACATCAACTTTATGTGAACATTTGGCAGTGCTGACCTTTTCTTGTTTATACCGTCTGTAATTCACTCTGCCACACCGGGTATCAATGTCTTGGCCAAATTGTAACTGATGGTGGCTAATTCTTTTCTATTTAGCGGTTTTAAGTTGATCACATTTTCAAGAGCTGATCTTTGAGTTTGATGCTTGGGTTGTTGGAAGAAACTTCTCTTGACGGAGTGCGTCTTTCAACATGAATCTTCAAATTTTTCCCCCCAGATTGGCAACTAGATTTCGGTCTGGACTGAATATGCTATTCTATGATCTAAAAATATTTTTTTACCTAGTCTGTCGCATTACCTGTATTTCCATCTACCATAAAGGTGTACAAATTGCAATTATGAAAATAGATTTGCTTAATGGAAACACACAAATAAAAAAAACAAAACTTTTTTTTCCTACATCACACGAGTCATGCGATCAACCAGCGAAAGAAACGAAGAAGACAGTGCTGCATGTTTTTTAACCTCTCATCACATGAATAAACTTATTCACATATGATTTTAATTGCGTTAAAATCTGAAGTAATTTCTTAAAATGATTCCTTTAATTAAGGGTCAGTGTAGAAAGGGCTGAGTACATCAACCCTTTCTACAATTATAGAAAGGGTTGTCTGAAATTATGGGTGATTTTGAAGTTTTGTACAACTTTCCACATTTGGTTGGATTTGAGCAGTTAAAATGACAAGACGTCATAAAGTTGAAGTTAATAAAGGTTAAACGTTGTCATGCTCCAGTGATTCTACTGGGAAGAAAGGTGAAAGCAATGGGAAAAGATGCATTGAGAGAATATGTTTTGCAGGACACCTTGGGGAAGGCAGCTGTCAGAGATTCAGATCCTCCTCAGTGTGCAGTTGAAACGGGTCATTTATTAACGGGCAGAAGTTTGGCTCAAGCAAACTTTTAGGAGCGTGGAGAGCAGGTGTTTTACAAAGAACTAAAATCTTGACTCTACTTTTACAAAGCTCACTTCATTACAGGTATACCATGTAGTAAGACATTGCTTCTTCGTCTCCACAGAGATGCAGTCATCAGCGCAGCATAGGCAGACTTGACTCTGGTTACAGACAAGCATGGAGTCCTCTTCTGAGTCCCAACTGGAGCCTGAGACAACTTTGGTAAGTAGCTCCACACTTTCATGGCAATACACAGTTAGACTGAGAAATATTTTGAGTTGTTTGGTAACTTTATGAAGAATCCACATCAACCTTTTGTTCTATAACTGACATGATCAAATAACGTTTGCTGTTCAGCATTGGAAGGAGATGTTGAAATGTTAGACATCCTAGTTGTTGAACACCACATACAAAGTTTCTTGGGAAAAGAGAGAAACAGTACTAGTTGCTAATTAAAAATAAATAAATAAACAGCTGCTTAAATGTGTGAGTTGTGTTTCAGCTATGTTTAAGTATTAAAATCCACTATGTTCCAAAGCTCAAGAGGGTAAAACATAGGTATACAAAAGTATTGCGCTCTCTCACAGCCTAAATAAATCGCAGATATATCGCAATATATTTTACATAGCTTCTTTAAGATTTGTCATTGTCATTATAAAGTTCTTCACTGATATGTTTAAAAGCTAATTTGAGTACCTGCAGTCTGTAACAGCACTCACAGCAAAGGCCATGGTTAGCATCACCTGTTAGCATTCAACTTCCATATCCACCTTGCAGAGTTTGGTTCCAACTTGGCTGGAGTGAATGCTACAGATTTGAAAGTTATCCAATGCCATGGACCCATTTGCAAACACTCTGGGTTACTGAAATCATTAGTGTGTGAGAATTTAACAAACTCTGGATTTTCTCTCTCTCTTTCACTGACAGTATCTCTGTTTAATGTTTTGGGTTCGCATCAGTGGCTTTCCAATGTTAATGCCACATATGGAGTCAGCTTTCTCTTTAAGCCCATATTTACTTTGTAGTAGAGTGTAACCTTTCTATATTTTGGTGGACAGAACACACAACTTGGATGTAAATTACACCACAACTATATCTGGTGGTTTCTGGACATGGAAGTATTTTTCTTTTTGTACATCTGTATTTACAGAAATGTAACAAATTATCAACTATTATATATATATATATATATATATATATATATATATATATATAGTAAATTCCAATTTAAATTATGTGCTAATGCTCCTCCCTCCCTGCGTTATTGCTTACTACACATTGATAGTGGTCTTTACTCAATCCCCATGCTCTAATGCTAAATTGGAGAAGCTTCCTGTGTCCTGCTGGTATCTGTGACATATTATCTGCTACTAGAGTGTACCCTTTGAACCTTAATAACCAGTCTAAGGCACAAATGCTCTCAGTCTACCACAGGCTTGTCTGGCTGACTGTGACAGACACTGAACTTTGCTGAACATAGTTACACTTGCCTCAGAGCTTGTGTGGTGGAGGATGGCCACTCTGTCTACAGATGATTAAAGGTCAGCCATGTCTGTTCAACATCCTCTTTCCAAAGAACAGAGATGGTGAATAAGCTGGTGGCTAAAAATAAAAAAGAACATAGCAATCCACACTTTCTTGTTCCGCACTTTGATGGAAAGTTAACACTTCCTGGTATTAGGGCGCTCACAATACAAGCTACAAATGCTCGTTTTGCCTATCTTTAAAAGGCAAACAATCATTAATTTCTTAATTTGTATGTCAATATTTTTCTTCTTTTTTTAGTTGTTTATCTTTCTGGAGGCTTAATTAGATTTCGAGTTTTATTTTTTGCAAAGCATTGGATTTTCTAAAAGTACATGTGATTGTATTACATCTGGTTAACAAACTTACCAGACGTGGGGGAAGTTGTGAGAACATGTAAGCCCATATTTACATGTTCTAAATATAGAACATTTGTGTAGTTTTCATGAATTTCTTCCAAATTTCTTTTAACTAGAAATCATTTGGATTTCATTCACTTCTGATCCAAAAGACTTATTGGGTTCTGCTCATGGGTTGGAAACATCAGTCTTAAAAGTTATTGTCAGAACAAACTATTGGGGCTTTTAAGGTCTATAAACTCACTGTTAAGGTCATTGTTACAAACATTGTTAGTAGACGATCCGAGACGATTTCATCATCTCAGACGTTGCTATCTTCATCAGTGACTTTGTGCTTAAGATGGAGATGAGCCGCTGAGTTCTCATCCATTGAATTAAGCCGTTGAGCCAGTCGAAAGTTGTTGTTAGGAGGCTTTTCATCCAGTGTGACTTGGATTAAAAAAGGGGCAAGAATTCAGTCTCAGTCTCTAACTGGAATAATAAAGTTTTCTTGTACAATTTTACACCACATTGTCCAAAGTTTTATTTCAATCAATATAGAAAAACTGAACTCATTTTTCTTCTAGTTTAAATGTATTATGTTAGCCTGATCCAATGCCTGTGAAATACATTTAAAGTTTGTAACATCCCAAAATGTCAGACATGTTTTAAAATATACCTCTTTAAAGTTCCCAATGTATCTGAATCATCATCCTAAGCAGCAGTGTTTCTAGGAATAATGGGGACTTATGGTGACAGATAAATTAGGTAATATTAGTCCTGAATCCATCTCCCACAGTTTTTTCTGTCCAATCAACCACAATGAGGTTGAGTGGGAGCAGAACTAAGCACTTTCCCCTCTTTGACACTGGCTGAAAGTGGGTGTGAGTTTTAATAATGCTTTTTTTCTTCTTTTTTTTTTCTGTGTCAATATTGCAAGCTCATTCCCCCTCCCAACCCCTCCTGCCTACATCCCTCCCTAATTTAGTCAGTGGATAATTAATCTGCCGATGATGGTTAAATTAAATTGGTTTGAAAGCTATGTGGATAGATTTACTTTTGAATACATTTTTCTAATTGACTTCCTGGGCTGTATGTGGGGATTCTATCACTTGGGGTCCACCTTAATAAGAGCTTGTGCAAATCGGAGCGCCAACCAGAGCCCCTTGGAAACATCCACATAATCAAAACCAAGTTCATATTTCTGTCAGTGCCTAGTGGGGGGGGGATGAATAATCTTCTGTACCCTGAAGCTGATTATGATCATGCGGTTTTTCTTTTGTGAGTTCTGGCTCAGCGTCTACCTTTTTTTTTTTTTTTTTTAGACCCGGAACATTCTGTGAAAATCTGCCAACTAGCAATGGCAAAGGAAGAGGAAATTTGTGGTTTTAAGATGTTTTTTAGTGGCTCCAATGAATATAATTGTGCTTTGACTGCTGTATATATCAGCTAATTGTCTAAGCACCATGTGTTCAAGCTTTCTATGCCTGTGATAGATTTGCTCTATTTGAAGTGACATTAAAAACTGTTGGCCAAGTCAATAAGAAAGGACAACTAATGTGTTTTAATGCAAAAACAGCACAAGTTGGCAACTTTGTCAATAAAACCTTGATGCTGAGCTAGATATCTCAAATTGTATTTTTTTCCATTAGGGACTGCAAAGGACCCATGCCTATTTACAGATTCACCTATTGGCACACTTTTCTGTGGAATGTAACTCCACATTACTCAAGAAAAATCCACATATTGGCAATTTTTATTTTTTACATCAAACATATCTAGAATATTTTAAAGCACATGTACCTTGGGAAGCTGAGACATCTTGATACTTGATATGCTATTGGCTAGCGTTTGCCAGCCTGCCAATCGAGGAGTGCAATCCACCAATCCTATCTCCTGGACTGGTGGATTGGTGCACTCCACCAATCCAGGAGTGCAGTTTATTTTCCTTGGTGCTGATTGGCTGGACCTCCAAGAGCAGAGATAAGGAAGACTGTAAGGGTTAGCTTCTGTGGTAGTGCCAAAACGGTTTCCTCTGTGCGCATTAAAGCATATTAAGCTATATTTGGTGCTATGAAGTCATAGACAGACAAGTATTCAAGAGTGGCTGTGATCCCTAACGTCCACTGACACAGCTATGAAGCCAAAAGAAAGAAATGAATTAACACATTTTATTTATTAGTCTGTAGTTTTCACAACTTTCACCAATATTTTTCCACATCAGGTTTTTCCAATACTGTCACAAGCCTTTTCCATTGTCTTTTTATGGGTCAGAAGTAGAGCTGCACAGTGTATTCAATTAAAGATTCATTCTTTCATAGCAACACCGACTTAAAACTAAGCTTCCCTTTTCAAAGCCTGATCTGTGGGGGGAACTGGAATCGAGTCCAGGAGGCTAATGGAGCCAGATGTAAAAATTGACTTGAGGCTTCTGTTACACAGCGAGACACCAGGTCTGAGTCAGCCTCCGTACATCAGTGGTTGGGGGAATGGGAGGCGTGGAGTTGATCTGAGAAGCTTCCACTTTAGAGACATTCTCTCTGCTGTAGGAAATTGGTCTAATTGAACAGCGGGGTGGGGGGGGGGCAGTATCTCCAACAGTAAATATGGCAAAGATGTTGCGGACAAAAAGTTAGAAAAATATGCAGCCACTTGGTACGTAAATGATGGAGTGAAATTCAGATGATGTAGGTGCAGTTGCATATTTTAACATTAAAAAATATTAATTTCTAGGCAGATAAATCAGCTTGTTGGGCCAGAATGGTGGGTGGAGGACAGGCAAGAGAGAAAACTGAGTGGATGAATAAACACTGTTTTGCAGAAGCATGTGAATAGATGTTTGACTAAAGTGTTTTCCAACTCTAAAACCTCAATATAATTATCCCTTTGAACTTAAATTCATAATTAATAATTAGTTGAGGTATTTAGCTGATCTTTCACTATTGACAATATTGTAAATCTGTCAACACCTTCTACAGAATGTGAAGTCAAATTTGCATCCAAGCAAAAATAAAAAATTGTTGTTAGGTAACCAGTGTGGTGGTGTGTGACTCAAGTTTTCTATTGGTATTCTATAACAGGGGAAGGTATGACTCATAACTTTATTCTGACCTGCTTTTAAAGTTTTTTTTTTCTTTTAATTTGCACATTTCTTTTGGTTTTTACAGAAATAGTTTTAAAAAAAAAATGCAATTCTCTTCCAGTAATTGTTCAGAGATTTTGTTCTGCTGTCATGTAGCCGCTATTAAATGGTTCTGTTTTTCTGGTATTTGAGAAAACCTATCCAAAGTCACAGACTGAAAGTCACTCAACAGGGGGCTTCCTGCCCGCAGCTAAAGACTGTAGTCTATTTCTAAAGGCTGGTGTTCGACTGCAAATGAGCTTTGCAGTAAAAATGACTAGTTTTTTTTTCTGCTATTTTGAGTGGAAGAAGCAGGGGTTTTTTTTGTCATTCCAAAGATAATGAGTTTCATGATGTGAATCAGACTACTCTGTCAGCAGACTGGAGAATGTTTGACATATTACAATTATTGCTTTGTGAGTGTGAATAAAAAAAATGCAATTAATGTCCTGAGTGTGACTCGTCAGGAGAGTGGGATGAAAAGTAAATAAGTAGAAACGCTTATTGGACATAATTGATAGAAAAGTCAGCCTTTGCTGTGCCTTGAAGAACTATTTATGCCATTTGAACCTTTTTTTTGTCACGCCTTTTTTATACCTTCTTTCCACTGAGCGGTGCTATTCGTTAAACTATTTTATGGTCCAGTGTATTTAGGTTTCCACCGCCAGTTGGACTCTCATTGGGCAGGAGGTGTTAAACATCGCACCAGACAAGAAAAACAACAAACTTGGTGCAATAGAATGTCTTGTTTGTCACAAGCAAGTTTTTCTTTCCCTCAAATCAATGGACTGTTGTATAGCTTCACCATAGCCATACCAATGGACCTACTACTGACGGAAGCCCTCGAATGGTGCGGTACGGTTCTGTTGTATGGGCCGCTTTTACAATGGAAGCACAAAATAGTGTACCAAACCACACCAACCCGTGGCAAACCACTCGGTGAAAACGAGGCATTATGTCTTTCTAAGTGGAACTATAAAAAGGTTTCAGGATGGTTAGGGGGTAAGTGAGTCGTCTTCAGAGTTGATTTTCCATTGTGACCTATGGAGATTACCCTGGTCACTGCTTTATTGATGCAGTGGTGCTTCAGTCAACAAGTTCCCAGGAAGGAGTAGTGTGGTTACAGTAATTGAGCCGGATGGCGCACAAATCCCCATCTTTAATAACCTACCCCTCATGGTTGGTTTATATTTTGCTTCCTTATAAACAATTAACGGCGTACTTCACTGAGGTGGTTGCTTGAAGTTTTGCATCCACGGTTGAATTGCATCTTAATAAGACCAGTTCTCAAAGCAGCAAGCAAGGGGGTGGATTGATGAAGAGATAGGAAGGGGGAAATCACAAGGGCTTTAGAGAATGGATGAAAGCTGAGTAAGAGTATTCAATGGCAGTGATGTAACAACCGCTGAGAAAGTAAACAAGTAAATTACTGAAGGCTTCATGGGGGGGGGAATGTAGAGGAAGAAGAAGAAAGCAAAGAGAGGAGAGATCTCTCATCAGAAAGAGAGAGAAAGGAGGAGGCTCAAATTCTCCTGCATGTGTGTTCTCTCTCCGTCTTGTCTCCTCCTTTCCTTTCAGTGTGTGTGTGTGTTGGAGCTCAGCGGCATGTCACACCACTTTTAGTCTGAACAAGAAAACGGTAGCAGCGATAAACTCCTCTCCCTCGATTGACTGCAGTTCCTGTGTGCTGTAAGTGAACCTTAAACTGTTAGACTCATAGCAGGAAGCAAGAGTGGGTAGCTTAGACTGAGGAGAGTTTGGGTAATGCTCCGCTACTCTTGAGGTATGTTGCTCTATAATTTACTAGAAAGTCATTTGTTTTAAATAAACCATTTTCTAACCATTGCTTATCGGCTTTCTGTGTAGCTGGGTGTTTTCTTCAGTTGCACAGGCAAAGAATCGCAAGTGTTCAATTGTTGCGTATCAATAAATTATCAATATTTATTTTATATTGGGTTTTTTTCTTAGAAAATCTTGTGTTGTACTTACTTCCATTGACTGTGGTTCTGATTCTTGTCGGACCAGTAAACTCTATTAAATCAGACAAATTTGGACTCCCTCAATCAAACCAAAATTCCTCCAACAGCATTGTTGTTCTAGATATTTATTGGCCAGATAGCAACACGGTCTTTAAAATTTCTGGGAAAGTTTATTTTAGTATGTTGCATGTCTGGATTAGTATGGAAGAGAAAATTAAATTTTCTCTTCCATACTATACATAGAAAATATAGAAAAATTATTGTAATTTCTAGACTTTTATCCCCCAGATGTTTATTTTTTATTTCATTCTTTCGTTTTTTATTTTCTTCGTTCGTTCATTCCTTCGTTCTTTCATTTGATATTTCATTCATTCCTTCGTTCGTTCATTCCTGGTTCCTGTGTTCGTTCTTCGTTCGTTCCTGCATTAGTTCCTGTGTTCCTTCTTTCCTTCATTCTCCTATTTAATCTGGCATAGTTAGCTTTTTTGTTTTATCTTTTTAAATGAACAAGAAGGACCAAGAACTCTTGAAAGTTGGAGCCCCACTTTGATTAGGTATAGAAAATTACTTTAAATTGTCTTTAGCAAAATGTCGTCATTGCAAGTATCAGTGTTTGTTGCTTTAATTGTCTTTCAGTTATTCTTCAGAAGTGAGTAAGGAAGACATCTAGGCTAAGAGCTGAACTATGGTGCAAATAACAGGAGGTACAAACGGCTACCGTTTGAGATACGAAGTACTGAAGCATAACTCCTTAATCAGCAAACCCTTTCCAGTCCACCTACATGCCTACTCCGGAGTTAGCTCCTATCTGTAAACGCTGCTGAAATATCCAACCATGTTCATACTACTTAGATGGGAGCAAATTAACTTGATCTGTTTCTAGCGTTCCGCTTTGTATCATCAGTATTCCAGAAACAGTTGCGTTTTTGTTCCTATTTATTTTCCTCACAATACAGTAGAGGCTCTGCGGGAGTGTTGGCTGTGTTCAATAGGTGCAGGCAGACAGGTTAGTGCTGAGAGTAATCAGCCTGACAGCACTAGCCAAGGTCTGTGCTTGTTCATTCTGAACAGCAGCTGGACTGTGAAGTCTACCTTCATAACGCTTCCCCTCAAAACGACAGTTGCAGTTTTTAACCTAATAGATAGAGACTCACCAATCACTGCTTTGTGGCTCATTTACTGTATCTGCCCTTGTAGTTTAATTTTGAACTAGTTTGATGTAGTTTAAGACATAAACTACATTCAGATTATCTCTAACCTCAACCTGCATAAGATTAAAATTTAGCTTTATCTCAATACATTTGAGCTGAATTCCAATTTAGCTAAAATTGTATGTAAAAATTATAAATAAAGCCCCAGAACATAATTAGATGCATTGTTTATTTTTTGTTCTCCAGAGTATGCTCTGAGATTGTTTTATTTTTGGCTTGGGGAGAGCTACGCATCAGTTCTGGACAAAAACTATTTTCCAACTAGATGCCAAAAAATACTAATAAAATGTTCCTCCTGGTTCGTAGTATGTACACAAGATCTTAATTGGTGCTCTCTTCCCAAAACGCTCCTAATGAAAACCTCATGCAGACTGTTTACCCAACTCACGCTATCATCCTTGAGCCTGTCCTCCATGTCACTTCTTGGTTAAAAATCTTACATTGCTGATTCTTTTCTAACTGAGAATTTTACTAAAACAATCTACCCTTCTGTTTGTCTTATTATCTATTATTACATATTTTCTTTTTAAGTGGGTACCTGCTTCTAAATGTTGTGTGCAGTGTACTAACAGAGCTTTAGTTAGGCTCTTTGACACTGGTGAAAGTCTATTATTCTTGAGGACTTTCACCACCTCACCTCTGTGCTCTTCCTGAGCCCCTGGTCTCCTGCTGTGATGAAACTGAGACACCACTTAGTGTGAGGCCCATTTAACCACCAGGCCATCCTCTAACTTGATCTTTTTGGATCATGTCGAAACACTGCTGTCTAATGAGATGCTGCAGACAATCCATCACCATTGCCCCTACCAATGCCCCACAAAAGAATTTGGTTGCATTCACACCAGCCCTGTTTAATCCATTTTAATCGAATTCTTGTCCATTTGTCTAGAAAGTCTGGTTCATGAATGCACAGTCAAGCTCTTATATGGACTGAACAAGCAAACTTTTGTCCATTTACAAACTTAGGTTTGGTTCAAGTGAACTCTGGTGCGGTTCAATTGCATATGGGAATTCAAATGGACCGGAAATTGCTCCAAAAACCTTGTAAATACAACCAAAACAAACGTGGTAGTCTAGCGCTGGGGGGAGATGCGGCTCGTGGTCTCTTACCAAACACTAAAGAAAAATTTTGCAACAACTAAAATCTGATGTTACTCCATTTTTGTTTATATGTTGTGAAGAAGGGAGTTGTGATTGCGTCTTCTTCTGAGGTTTTTGTGTCGTTTCTTCCAGTGGTTCTTAGTGCAGCACCACAGGAAGGGAGGGGAGCTGGTTTTTCAATTAATTTGTATCATTTGGCAAAGCAGAGTTTGTAAATTAACCACACCAGCTAAAAATGTTGCAATTTTGGTCCCCAATCAATCAGAGTCTAATGCACTGTCAAGTGTGAAAACACCCGTAGAAACATCCTTTTTTCTTAATGACTTACTTACTTGATGGCTTTGAGAAGGATAGATTTTATTTAGTATTTAGGGGGGGAAAAAGAAACAGGGCCACTCTGTTTAGAAAAGGGTTGAAATTAGTTTTCTTTCTGATCATTGTCTTGTTTGGATTGTCATTTTGTCGTTATTTGTATCAGAAGTAATGTAGACTTAAATGAAAAATGGTTAAACTAATAGAGGTTTATTCATACTCCAGAAAAGTGCAAGACTTGCTATAATTTTGGGAAAGCTTGATCACATTTTTTCCACAAATGGAGTAAAGGTTTTACAAACCCAAACTGTGTTAAAAAGTTTGAATAACTCGGCCAATCCTTGTAGTTTTTCTGCTTCTGTCATTATAAAAGGGCCCTCGTGTCAATAAAGCATTGAAAAAGCTCCTTATCTGGGGACTGGATGTATGATCTTTGGGTAACCTTTATACTTTGATATCTTTCAAATTACAGCTAAGGTCAGAATTTCTAGCCTCCCTGATGAAATCAAACAAAACTAATCCACTATGTGTTGTTCTTAATATCTCAACAGAAATAACCACAGTGAAACCTGGTAGTACTTGTATTGCTTCCAAAAGAACAAAGAGAACATTTCCACAAAGTCGGATCAGTATATTTTATTGACGTGCCAAATTGTAACAAGAACACTGAAAATGTTTGGTGTGATTTCATCACCCAAACATGAAATCACATGTTGGGCTAATGGTTCTGACTGTCTGATCACACAGAGAGTGAACCATACCTTATTTTCATATTTTTATTTGTAGAAAAAGAGTGTGATTTTTTTTTTACTTCCACTTCACAATAACACACTTCATACTATTCCATGACATGAAGTCCTAATAGAAAACACTTAAATTTTGTTAGCATGAAAAGGATCTTAAGCAATTTATTTAGTAACTGGTTATGATTACTGGTTAGTTTTAGTTTGTCATTATGTGATGAAGATGGCTAACATACAGTAACGGTTAGCAGCTCTCCTTGCTCATCACAACTCTTTAGCTACTTAGGATCATAGTAATGAGGTCAAACAAATTGTTTCTCCTCTGTTATTGCCACATATATTTTCGGATTGGAATTGTGAGACTCATCATATTGGACAGCAGCAAATTCCATTGACTCAGGCATTTCTTCAGACCATACCTTCTACACTCTATAAACCAATATGTTCAAGCAATATTATTTATGGTTTCAGTTCTAGCTCCTTCCGGCCATTTGGACAGACTCCAGGTTTTCCATCTCATACTGTAGCTCTCTGCCTGCCTGGGCTCAGGCTTTAGCCATGAACTCACCACTTTACTGACAGACCTGCCAGTTCCTTAATAATGGATTTAGCTGTTCTGACGTCAAACACAGGCTGAAATGATCTATGTGATTTCACACCATGACGATACTGCAGTGGAATGTGAATGTAGAGAATAATTGGAATTGGGAGTTTTCTAGTTGATCAAAGTAAAAATTGACTTTTAACCAGTAAGGCTTCTAGTATTCACTGTTAGCTTATTGGTGATTTATATCACCTGCTATTCTAAATGTCTATGTTCATTCTAAATCTTTCATTTTTTTCATACTCGGGAGAATATTAGATCAGTTTTACCCTCGTAACATGTTTGAGTTTCAACCTGCCCTTTAGATATAGTACAAAAAATAACTTGTTGTTGTTTTTTACGTCCTCCTCCTCTCTCTGTTGCTGAAAAGGAAACTGGGTCAGAAATGTGCTGCAAGTGATGTTCAAACATTATGCAATATGTCACAGCGCTTTATCCCTCGTTAGCAGTCCCCATCTTTTCATAGGAAGAAAGAGCAGCCTGTGTTTTAGGCTGTTCATTCTGCAGACGGTTCGAGGCTTCCAGGGAAATAGGATGTGATACAATAGAAGATTAGGTCCTATTTTTGTTCATGACCCTTATTGTTGTTTATATTGTTTTCTATTTATGTTGTTTGTGATTTTTTTAAAATTGGAATTAAGTACATTTTATTAAATCATTTGGACCAGAAAGAATCATTTCTGTCCTAACTGCATTAAAGTGGTGGAAATTCAGACCCGTCTAATCACTGTTTTTGGACACACTGACTGAGTAGAGCAACTATTGTAATGTGTTCACCGATGTAAAACTTTGTTCTCAGAACGTGCACGTTGAGAGTATGTTGCAGTGTTCTGTTGTCTGAGCTAGGATGATTATATTGATGTTAAAGCAACGGGACCCGAAAATAGAACCCTGAGGAACCCCATATTTAGTTTCTATTTCAGATAAAGACTGCAGTGTTCTGAACATCAAGTGAGTAAAGTTGTACAAAGTTGCAAGACCATGTGCTACTGATGAACTGTATTGAAACAACAACTCAGTATTTGCAAATGTCAGTTTTTGAATGGGCATCTGGGACAAACAATCCCGATTGGAACATCAATAATCTAAACTGTTTACTGTAAGTGATTGAACACTCATTATTAAGTTATTAAACAAAACATTGTTATGCGCCATTGTCCTTCCCTCTTTTTCTTCTTTCTGTGTCCAAGCAAATATGGAAATTTTAGGTTGAGCAGTCAAGCTTACAGTCACTGTTCATTACTTGTCAACACAGCAGGGCTGCTGTTTTATGTCTGAAACCAATGCAAGGAGAATAGAACCGATTCCCTCAGAAAAATGTCAACTTTCATATTTATAATCTTCCTGATGCAGAACTGCTCACAGTCAAACTGCATCTTGTTCAAAGCACTCATTCTTAAACCGTGGGCTTATGAAGGCGGGCGCATTTTAACAAGAGTGATTCTACCAAGTAAAGGTTTTGTTGACTGATTTAAATGCATTTTCTTTCATGGCTTCAAGTGCTACATGCATTGTGTCTTAAAGGCAAACTGTAGTTCTTTTGCACAGACCTGGCTTCTCTTTGCACTGATCAAACACACCAAGGCCATCTGTTTTCAGCTGCTATCTTTAGAGTACTACAAGCTCATGTTAACCAACAACTTTGAATGCTTCACTCACAGGCCTTATCTTAGATGTGCTGTTTCACATCCTAAGCTGTAAAGGAAAAACTGCACGCATGAAAATGTTGGTCTATCGGCAGGTAGTTCAAAGGTGATCACATTTACTTTCATTAATCTGTCTGTTTTTTGTAATTTTTTAAATGGCCGCTAAAATGTTTTGTATGTATGTTAAACAGCTTAAAGCACACTATATTAACCTAATTTAATCTCATTATTAAGGACAGTCATATATAATACCGTATAATATCCACAAGCAAGCTGAAAATATATTTCTAAGGACTGTTTAACTATTCCCAGTTATAAAAGGCTTCTGATTGGAGATTCACCACTGGATACCACTCGTTGCTTGTCAGTTTTTTGATAATAAAAGCTCTAATATTATCTCACCAGACGCTGAAATCCAACAATGCATTCTCTTTCCATTGAGTCAGTGTTTTCCAGCTCTATCATTACATCTTTTTTCACCAAACCTTTGTCTTCCTGCCAGACGTTGTGTCACCTCTGCTTCCTCATCTGCATATGTAGTAATCAGCTCTGACAGCTAACACTTTTTTTTCTTTCAGCCTGGCCCTTTAGTCAATCAAGTAAAGCAACTGGGGTTATTTTAAGTTGACGTCTTATTGAACCAACTTAGAGAAATTGACTGAGTAAGAATAGTTTTATTATAGGATTAGACTCCGGCTGTGATCACGGAAAGCCGCGGTATTATTCAGACTACAACAGCTGAAGATTTTTTGCCTTCGACTATGTACCCAGAACTATCCAGGAATCTCAGACACAAAGCCAACTAATGATCAGCATTGGAAGGGAATGTTTTGGAAGGCAGAAACAGTGTCCAGGTATAACTGTACTTTCCAACCGCATGACGATCAGATGAGCTGAGATTAAGGTTTGTTAATCGACCTCTGACGTTCAGTGACTGTTTGCTAATCCCTTCCTCTTATTGTTGCAAGCAGGTCTTAGTGTTGTCTCTTTTTTTTGTTTCTTCCTCAGCTAGAAAATGTCAGGGTTCCAACTCAACAGCTTTTTGCAATTTTGTTTTCCCTTTCTTGGAACAAACATGGGTGCCATTGTTTTCTATGGCTTCTACCGTATTGAGCTACTTATGTTAGCATCTTTCACCACAAATGTGATGGGAACAACTGTGAAAGGAATCCATCAACAGCGCAAATAAGATAAACAGCCAACTCTGAATGCACCATATTGTAGAATAATACACCTCCCCTTGAACCTAACAAGAAATGTTAACATTGTTGAATATTATTATGCTGATATCAATTGCGCATATTTTCGATGCCACTTTAAAGTACACATCTAGGTCACTTAGATCTATATGAGGTGTTGGCGTAATTCCATCCAACTGGGATTATATATTATTGGAAATCAGAGTTTGAATTTATGAAATGCAATAGTATAGAGGAGCCCCTGGACCACAGCCACTCGAGATTAGCTAAACCCTGCAAATACTAAAACGAAATATACATTAATGCATTATTAAGCTCAGTGGAAACAGTCTTAGCCCTATTACAGAAACAAACTTCCACAGACTGTCTTATCTCCACTCTTGGGGGGAACGGCCAAACAGCCGCAAGGAAAATGAACGGTGCGCCTGGATTGGCTGCTTTGCAATCGCCAATGCACCTAGCATTATGTCTAGGTGTTTCAGATTCCCAGACTGCATTTTCAAATATTTTAGAAAAAAATTGCAAATAAGCAAGTTTTCCACAAACAACTTAGAGTTATGTTCCACTGAAATAATCATGACTAGGTAAATCCATGAATGCTGAACTGCAAACAGGCGAGGCTCCACGCTTTATCACATCCAACTGTCCTTTCCAATTGAGATATTTCAGTCTGAGATTGAGAATTGATTTATTCCTTAAATCGTCACTGTGCAAACCACACAACTATAGGTTGTAATTCCTAAATTTTCTTTTATTTACCATAACTTTTTTGTTCGTTATGTACCAGTAAAAGAATGCAAAATTTCTCACACACGATAATTATCATAATGCTAGTTTTATTTATTCGTGGGGTTGGCTGTACAAGTTGATGTGTTAATATTAACTCCCATCTCTCTGTTAGCCAAAATGCTGTGTCGTCTTCTTCACTGCTTCGCAGCAACCAACTTGGTACAACACTGCCTCCTTGTGGTAATAGAAACTAATTTCACTGTCAGGGTTGAACATGCTTTACAGAAGGTGACTAATCTAAGCTGGTAACAATAACTGTTTCTCTTATTTTAAGATGAAGTAATTAATATGTATAACCATAAAAACATATAGTCATGTCATAATTGACAAATCTAACTGAGAATCTGTTATATGTTTTTTAACTTTTGAGCTGGTCAAATAATGAAAATTAATTTTCTTATTTCATGTATTTTAACAAATCCATTTGAGCCTGACAGGATGGTAAATCAAAATAAAAGGGCATTCTTAGCAGCTACTGAGTTTGTGTCTCTTTTGTTTGCTCTGTTAATTTCTTCATCTTTTATTTCTTGAACATAATCCACCGTTGTACCCTCACAGGCCTTTTTTTTTTTTTAAATGTTCTGCTTCTGTTGTTTTAAGTTGACTCATAAACATTTTAGTCCAACTAATGTCTGTTTTTCATTTGTTTTTGTCTCTTTGTCTTCTTTTTTGGGGGGATTAATGTCACTTGTTGTCGTCCCATGTGGCTGCATCCTCACTTGCTGTTGCTGATGCTGCCCACTGTCGCCAACCCCGCTGCACGCAAACCTGCCAACATCTGGCCAACACAACAACGCATGGTGGACACAAACCCATCTCCGCCCTCTCCCCTCCTTTAATCTTCATCTACAACCCCCTGCCCCCCATGTCACTTTTTCAATCCCCATGACTCTTTCCTGCTCTTTTTCCTCTTTTACTTTTCTTGTTCTGTCTCCACCTCTTCCCCCCTCACAAGCACCATGCAGAGTTGAGAGAGCATCATGCCGCCTCTGGTAAGCCAGCGACCTTTCAGGGGAAGGGCTTTGGGCAGTTTACACAGACAGCAGCCAGTCCAGGGCTGATATTTAGAGCCAGAGGAAGAGAGGGAAATGTTCAACTTTAGAGAAGAGAGTCCTAAAGTAATTCACTCATTTTTCAAACTTTTTCCGTGAAAGAATTTTGTTGTTGTTTATGCTTTTCCTTTGCTGCTATTGACTTCAGCTTGCAGAAATCTGTTTGACTGTTTTTATGTAAGGACATATATATATTTTTTACATTTCTTCATGCACAATTCCTTTATTTAAAGGAAGTATTGAACGTTATTATTACTTGCAACTCTTATTTAAATGTCCTTTATGTGAAATTTAGTTTTAAGCCTTTCATGTTAAACTTGGGATTTTTAATGGGTCGATAGAAGATTTTTATTTTTATTTGAATCGTCATTAAAATTCCTTTACATTCACCGTGTTACGGTTTTTACACAAAATTTGAAAACAGAATAACATAATCTAGTTATGAGAAGCATAAGAAGCTATTTTTGGCTAGTTAGTTTGGCTTTTTAGTGTGTATATGGTCAGGTAGCTAGCCTGCATTCTGCTGCTTTACACACATGCTACTAATTAGTTTGCCTACTGTACTTAAAGAGTATTTTATGCTAGAGATGTTTGGTCCACTTTATTTTCACTTTGTTTAGACAAAGTCATAAGTCATCTGAACCCTGTGAATCAAACAAGCAAACTCTGTGATAACGAGAGTCTCCCTCACTTACAGTAAGAAAGCGCTACAAGGAAAGCCAAAGACATGAACATTCACCTCGTACATGTAATTTTTATAAACATATACGTGATCTGAAAACTTTGAAATCCTCGTTCGGTGTCCGGGAACCACTGTGTTCTCTCTCCATTTCTGTCATCTTTTTGTTTACATCCAACAACCTTTGGTCAAAGTAAATCAAGGCAAATCAAGAGGCGAAAATTCTCACCATTCTCTGCCCAATTAAGCCGAGTCCTCAGGACTAATGAAAACGTGTTCCCTCCATTACAGTGACGGATGGTGCCCTTTTAGATTCCACACTGTGACCTTTAGGGGGGTTGAGTACAACCTGATAAATGTCCAAGAACTAAATTTGTTGTTCTTGTTAGCAAGGAAAGGGTTTCATACCATTTTTCTTTCATCCACCTAACTGGCAGTACAATGCAAAACTTAAAGGAGCAGTATTATGTAGAAATTGACATTTTTGAGCTTCACATCATGTTATAATGTTACTCCCTCATCAAAAACATACCTGGAGTGTTACCTTTATTCTTTCATGTATGTCTGAGAAATCCTTCAATCTCCAAGGCAACCATTCAGCTTTGCATAACGCCTGGTGGGACTGAAGAACTTTGAGACGAAGCTCTTCCTCGGAGCTGCAGTTTCCAAGCAGCCCTCCCCAGAGACTCATCTACTCAGCTCCTTCAGACTAGTCAGCAGCAATTAGCAAACACCTGGTGGAACTGAGGATCTGCTGCGCTCATTTTAGAAACTACTTCTCAGTGAAACGCTGGTAAAAACACTGCTAAAGGGTTAATAGAGGAGCCATATACTGATGATTTCCTGAAGGTTTAGTTTCAGAAAGAGCAGGAGTTTTTAAAGAGACAGAGACCCAATTTCAAGGTGTTAAATTATAAAGTAAAGTTTCTTTTAAGTCAAATTTGATATATATACTTATAGTTAACATAGCTACTTGATAAAATAAATAATAACACATAATACTGCCCCTTTAACTACTCTGTCACTATGTTTTTGAAACAACTTTTATAATAGTTTAATTCTGTCTTCCATAGGAAGAATGAGGTATACTTGTGAATAGATTTATGTTTAACTAAAAAAGTCTGGTTCAGTTTGGATTATCAGTGTAATAAAATATTCCTTCGATATTTAGTGGAACACTGATTCAATCAGAGAAATGCGCATTTGTCTTTATATATTTTTATTTTAGAATAATAAAATATCCTCAGAGATCAGGCTAGAAAGAGAAGAAGAGAAGGAAGAAAAGGGAAGAAGTGAAACTTAACACATACAATTCTCTTGAATATCTTCATGTACACGGCACCTCCCATCCAGCTCCCTCCTGCAGAACGTTTCTCTCAGTACCTCTGTCCCTAAATCAAACCCGGTTCAAAGGAGTTTTGGTGGAAAGGAGAAGAAAAACACCTCCTCTGAAACCTTCGTTATCAGTTCAGTCTTCCCAGTAAATAAGCCAAAGTTTCTATTTTGTCATTACATCGGCTAACCCTGATATAAAATGGTCTTGCATGCTTGGAGCCTTCAAAGAGATTTGTTTCTAATACATTTTGTATTTTAGAAGAAAATTGTATAACTAGAAAATTCCTGAAGAAATTTAACCGGGGCCTGCCACAGTGTGCCCGTCGGTTTGGACCCAGCGTTCTGATGCTAGCAATTAGCATCAATGCTAGAGAAAGCTGCAATAGTATGAGGAGAATGACAAGACTGTTGACTAACATTCACTTGCACCATTCAGTATGATAAAGTAAGTGTATCAGCTAAAATTAGCAAAAATGCTAATGTTAGCATGATTGCTGTCACTAGCATGTGGGATATCACTAGGATGTTCTCTATAATGGACTTACTCCAAGAAGTAGAAAAAACATGGCTAATAAGTCAAATAAATAGCTAATAGCTTATTTAAGCTAAAATGCTAATGCTAATGAACTGCCTTGCTGCGCAAGGCAGTTCCCTAACCTGAGAGAAAAAGATAATGCAGAATAATATTATTGCACCGCCTGCGGCGGTGCACTAACCTCAGGGGCATGATGAGGCTTTTATTTTGAAATTTTTGTTAAGCTTAATCTCAAAGGTCCAAACTAATCCCATGTCTAATAGTCATTGGGTTAAATCAGTTATTTATTGCTCAAAAGAGCAATTACCTAATGTAAAACTTCTCAAGGCTTTTATTTTGAAATTTTTGTTAAGCTTCATTTCAAAGTGCCAAACTAATCCCATGTGTAACAATTGCTGGGTTAAATCAGTTATATAATGCTCAAAAGAGCAATTATCTGATGTAAAAATTGTCAAGGCTTTTATTTTGAAATTTTTGTTAAGCTTAATTTTAAATTGCCACACTAATCCCATGTGTAACAGTGCTTTGGATAAAAAAGTCACATAAAGCCAAAAAGAGCAATTATCTGATGTAAAAATATTCAAGGCTTTTATTTTGAAATTTTCAGTAAGCTTCATTTTAAATTGCCTCACTAAATCCATGTGTAACAATGGTTGGATAAAATCAGTTATAAAAAGCCCAAAACACAAGTAGTTCTAAAGGCCAGCTCAGTCCTCCTCTGTAGTAACTGACAGTTCCACCATGTTGTAGTTCTGACATTCAGCTCAGACCTCTTTTGTAGGCACTCAGTGTCCGCCATGTTGTAGTTCTAACCTTCAGTCATTGTAGTTCTAAAGAGCAGTTCAGAGAGGCAGACTAAATTCTATGTCTATTTTGAGTCTAACTGACACTGTTTTGTGTCAGTTAGACTTTTGTTTTGAGTTAAATTTGGCTCGTTTTTTGTTAATTATGTCGCCACAGTTACTCGAAATGCCAACAAAAGTAATAGCTCCCCTCACGGGATTGAGCCTCACGTTTTGATATATATATTGTGAGGGGGCATGCAGCGGTACGAGCCGCATTAACGGTAGTAGGAAGCGGCAGTTATTTTGAGGTGTAGAACAATAGGTGCCTGCCATGCAATGCATAGGGATTACATCCCTATGCATTGCTATGGGCAGGCCCCAATTAGAAATTAGAAAAGGTTTGCAAACTCAAAAGAAAACCCAGTCTGTGGCGTTCAGATCTAGCTTCAAGCAACTATCTGATTAATTGAGCGCTTAACCCACGACACTAATACACGAGCAATCTGCATCTGTTTTAATATTCATCATCTTTACCATTTAACTGCCAGACACCTTAATCTGGCAGTGCAACACTATTGCAGGTGCTCACCTTAAAATGGTTCCCCTTTTCCTAAGCAACAACATGCATGCTAGTTTCATTAGCCTCAGGTAAACATGGTGGAGTGATAAGGGACAGGCTCATATATGCAGCTTATCAGCTCCTATGAAACATATTTCCAGTCATAAGGCGTAGATAAAACTGAATGTTATGTAAGTTATCGAAAAGGGGTTATGAAACGGGAGGGATGCACCAAACTGGTGCGCCACAAGAGGGCCCTTTGTAGCTCCTCTCTGAAGCAAGAGATGGCCTAATGTCCTGTTTTCATCTCATTTCCTGTTTCCACCTGTAGGTGCTATAACGTCCACCGATGACCCCATCCTTCTGACCCCAGGCAGGATGAGCCAACGCCAGGCGAAGGAGCGGGATAAGGAGAAGGAGAAAGAGAAGGAGGCGGGCCTTCAAACGCCCAACAGGGAGCACATAGCCACGCCCTCTAACCTCAGCCCAGGGGTCAGCTACACCCACGGTAGGACCCACTGGCGCGCTGTTTGCTCTGCGGTTGTGCAAAACAACCGCAGAGCCGTGCAAAACAACACTATACACACTATATTCACATTATTGCTCTGTGGCAAACTATGCTTCATCCCTTTGGTTCAGTCGAACTGGCTTGTTTGAGTGTGGGATATACACTTTAACACTCCAAAACAAAACAAGATGATAATGAATAACACGGGGTTCTCATAAGGAGTTATTCTAATATGAGTTTTTTTTCTGTAAAACATCTTTTCTTTTTTTCATGTTTACTGCTTTAATCAGCCTTCCGCCTGATTAAAGCAGTAAACATTTATCATTTGCAGAATAATCAGATTAGCTGTCTTAGTCTGGATTTAGCAGCAGCAGCGTGGCTCAGAGAGTATGCCTCAGCTACTGAGTTTGAGGCGATAAAAACCTTGTCTTTTCCTCACTGTGTTCAGCGCTTAAATGCAAGAATTTAGTTTTTCTTAATCTTGCTTTTTTTTTTTAAAGTTTGTTGTTTTACTTTGAGAATCATGTTTCAACATATTGAAATCAATTGAAAGGAATGAAGATATAACAATCTGGGTGCATAATCGCAGTCATCAGTTAAAAGCCTGTAGGAATGAGTTCATTTAAGGCCTTTTAAGCAGGATGGAGCTGATTTTAGCGCCTTATCCACTAACACTGACGCCACTCTAAAAAGTACAAATGTATCTCTTTTCATTAGATTAATGTTGTTCTGCATTTTTTCTCACACCAGATAAAAGTCTTGCTGTGGAACAAAATAGAGTAGATTTCACTAAAGTCTTACATAACCACTCATTCACCTCATTGCAGTGTCAGTGCGCCCTCTTGTGGCTTTCTAAAGAATCCGAGTTCATGATTCATGCAGGTCTTATTGATGAAATTGGAGTTCCTGTTAATCACTGGTAGGATTATGGATTGATGAGCTTCCTGAGGGTGGTTGCTCGGTTACCTTAAAGCTACATTACAGTATATAATCTTGACTAAACTCCATTGATTTCTCTTTCTTTTGATCAGTTCTTCATTGTCTTAATAATGAAGTCTCTCCTGATCATGGAGGCAGGAAAGAATGGTTGTCCAACTTAGTGATTCGATGTTGATTAGGTAGTTAGGAGGTGTAAAATGACGTCATAATGTTAGAGCTTAATTTCATTTGTTAGTGGTTTTAGAAAACATATGTTTAAAAGTGAGATCATACCACAAGAGGGAGCTACTATGACACAAATGTAAATCTGCATTCAGTCACCTTGAATTGTTTTTTGTGTGTTTTTTTTAAGTTACTGACTCAAAATAGTGCGTAATTCAGAATTGGAAGAAAAATTCCTCTTGGTCTAACATCAAACATTTTAAAGCATTCTCAACATTCTTTTTTGAGAAGAGGAAATGGAACAAAGTAACATCTGTGTTGTGAAGTTATTATTTTAAAACCATATAGATTGAAGTTTCTGGTTTTAATTTGGCAATCGTAACTTCGATGTCCAGCGTATTGTTATCAGTTATGATCCAGATTTAAAAAGCACTTTAATATTTTCCTAAGGAGACACCTTAATATGCAGCAGCATCATCCAAACTGCCTTTGTTTGTTTTCACAATGACTCGCGAAAACCTTCTCTGACCCTCAACTCCTTCAAGACCAAAATAGGTATCCATGGCAACAGATTTTCAGCCCGAACAATACTGATGTCAGAGCCACTAATGGCACTGGTCTTGATCTGTCGGAGAAAAATCAAAGCTGCGGTCCAGAACAACCGTCTCGATGGCAGCTTGAGGTTCGGTTTGCCCGTTTAAAAAATTAAAAAAAAATTTTTTTATCTCCCCCACCCCAATAATTCCTCTGTCACAATCCTTTACAGTTTGTCCGTACAGCGAGACGCATGGCGGTGATGTAAGATTACTCAAATCCAGCCGGAGCTGTGAGGGAACATTCACAGCTGAGGTGTGAAAATGAGCGGTTGTTTCAGCAGTGTCAAGTACAAGAACGAAGGTTTAGCATGTTAAATACACGGAGTCATCTCCAGACATCAAAGCTCCACTTATTCTCATATTTATATGCATTTCTTCCATATTTTAACTTGTTTGCGTTTGTTAAAATCCCTCCGTGACTCTTTCGCACCAAGAACTGACTTCTGGAATCCTCTCTGAAGAGTCATGCATTAATGTCAGTGTTTAAATATTTAAAGATGCTACTGCTTTCATGGTGCGTCGGCTTCGTCTCAGTGATTTCCTATCGCACATGCACAGAAACGGAGTTGCCTCTGCTTTATGACTCAGTGAGGAGCCGTTTTGATGAGACGTCTTTAGCCGTGGGCGCCGACTCCTTGAGGATCAGCAGTCTGGAGTCAGAAAACAATCGACTCCAGTTCTTACGTATTTATTGCACCTTGAACGTTTTCTCATTTCCCTCACATTGTAGGAGGTTTTATCTGGATTTGATGTGGGACGACGATCTGAAAAGTGTGACGTTGGGTTGATTAAGTACTTTGCGGAAGCACCTTTTACTGCAGTGACTTCTCATTAAATTTACAGCCTTTGACTGGGTCATTTTGACACATGAATGTGAACTGATCTAAACCATTCAGTTCAATAATACTGTATTTCTACCAAAATAAAACTAAACGTAACTTCTATCATCCAAGTATCTTTGAAGAGTTGTCCTAGGTGGTGATGCAGCGGACGGAAGGATCGCCGCCTGTCATGAAAACAAATTTTGCTTGACAGTAATTTGTGAATGCAACAAATAATATTGTTTTGAGACCATTTATAACTAACAACATGCATAACAATACAAATACATGCTTTCAAAGATTCTTACTGGAACAGGAAGAATCTTGTCTCTGGTAAAAAAAAAAGAGAGACGAGAAAAAACCAAACCATCAAGAAAATGAAAATTAGAGTAAGTGTTACTGTATTAATCCAGGGTAATTTTGTTGACAGAAATGTAATAATCCATTTTATTCATGGTTTCGATTGTTAGGTTGTCATGTTTTATTTTGGATCTTTAAAAAAATCTTCCAGTTCCAGCGTCAAGTGTTCTTTACAAAATTCAAGTTTATTAGTCTTTGAGATGTTCAACTTATTACTTGTAAGTTGGGTCAAAACGACAATATCATCATTCATCTCAATAATTACCGGGACAATTTATCATCCGTCAAAATTTCTTATTATGACAGGCCTAGTCGTAATGTGGCGAAACGCAGAAAACTTCAGTCTGTTTAACACTTTTGTGCGCGCGTTTCCATTTAAAAGAAAATGAAACGGGCAGCGGAGGGAGATGAAAAGCGAAGGGAACAGGCGGGGTCAGTTTGGATTTAGGATCAGCTGCGGGGATTAGGCGCTGCCATACCGGGTTAGCTACACAGAGGGGGCCACTCTGATCTGCAGCCTCCCTGTCTTCCTCCAGCGGGCTACCCGAACACCGACCGGGTCAGGAAGACATGATGGACGACATCTCCGTCTGGGTTTCTGAGCACCGCTCGGACAGCTGGAGCACTCGGAGTGACCATAGCGCAACATGGGAGGTTAAGCTGCTGTCTGCTCCTCTGCTTTGGACTCTTTTGAGTTTCCCTTGATTGTTAGCCAGAAGAAAACCGAGGTACAGTACGGTAGAGTAGTACTTGTTTTTTGTGTTGGCGTCGTGGTTTTATACCTTCTATTTTCCTGAAAATTGCTGATTTAAGGACAGAAGAAAGATGAAAGGAACACAAAAAAACAGATTTGAAAGTTAGTAATGTTGCTGCATTGACTCAAAGACAGTAGACGGAGTCGATAGATCAATGATTTAAATAGCCTTTTTGTTCCAGAGGTAATCCCAGGCTTACATGGTGTCTCCTTTAAGGCTTTGGTTGTGTTTTCAGCATGTAACAGACTGACTCTGATGTACATGTCACTGTTGCTGCTAAAATCCTCAATCCTTTCAAAACTGCATTTCATTATATTTTCTTCAGTTAGACGTGCACCCAGTTTGAAAAAAATGACCCAAATGCAGACTAATTTTAGGCGCAGCAGCGATGGACGCCTCCTCTCCCCGCAGGTTAATTAGCTGTGGGAAATGATTCACTTGTTCCCAACATCCAATTACCTGTTTTAATTAAAGCACGTTTGAGTCAGAAAGCCTTTGCTATGCATTTCTCAGGAACGGAACGGCGGGTTGCCACGGCCACAGAAGTTTTAGAAGGGATTACGCTTGTTTATACTCCTACAGTCTGTCTCTGATGAACAGTCTCCACGGACGGAGACTTGACAACAGGCCAGCGGGACGCTCTGAGCTTTTAGATGGGTTGAAGTCACAACAATAAACAGGGCAGGCCAGCTGATTGGAAAGAAGATGGCGACGTTGTAGATGTTCTTCCTTACAGATCGGGTTTTCTCATCCCAGATAAAGGCAAATAGTTTGTCTTCCTTCTGTCTTTAACAGAGCTTTGCGCTTGTTTTTGTGCTGCCCGATGACCCCTGACCTCACAGCAGCTACAGGCCTTTTAGGATTACAGAAGGACTCACCCCTCATTAGGAACATTTCACTGCTATTTATCAGGATAATAGTGCCACAAACAACAAATACAGTAAGATTCTTGTTAATTCTGTGCGTTCTTGGCCATTTTAACCCACGTCATCAAAGACTGGGTAATTACAATACAACAAAATGAAGTTTCTAAAGGACAAAATCTAAATGAGGGTATAAATCTGTAAGTTTTCAGAAAGTAGCTCTTTGGAAATCCCTTTACTGATGCTGAAGTCCTAATTAAACTGGATTAACTGTAGAGTTTGGGGGGGCGGGGGGGTTTACAAATTCAACTAAATATCAAGTTGTGTCTTTGTGACATTCTGCTAGCTACAAAGTTAGTTCTTTGCCATAATGTCTGTGCAGCTACACAGACATTATGTAGCTGCACATAATGCAGCTAGGAATGCACCGATCCAACATTAACATCTGTGTTGGTCCCGATATTTTAAAAACTTCTAGATTAGATATCAGGGACAATGTACCCGATCCATAAGAGCAGATCTATTCAGTCTAATTCTATGCTTTGAGCCACATTATGCTTTATTATTTATTTTACGTTATATTTAAAAATCCTAATTGCTCTTTCTGAACCATTTGAAAGAAGGTTTGTTGCAGTATATTTGAGGTAGTCAACCTATTGTTTCTGTTTCTTTATTATTCATTTAACATCATCTATTACACTACTGACTGACTGAACAAATTTAAGTTGTTTTTATATGTTTGACCATGCTCGTTTAAGGTATTGGTGTGTTTAACTGTGCTGCACTGGTGCAGAATTATCAAATAAATTTGTAATCCAGTACATTTATGTCTGTGTTTAAAAAAAAGAAATAAAAAATCAAGTTAGATCAGCTCTGATTTTTGGTATGGGATCGGTATCAGCCGATACTAAAGCTCAGATATCGGTATCAGCAGTGGGAGTGAAAAATGTGGATGAGTGCATCCTTAGCTAAAATCCTAACTGAATTTGATTATCTTTTGTGTTTTTTATAGATTCAACTTAATATCAAATTGTGTCTTAGCACAATGCTGCTAGCTATAAAATCGGTTTTCCACCATAATGTCTGACGTGTTGATGCAACACAGATTCATCCTTTGTGTTGGGCAGCTTTTGTAGAACTTGATTGATTTATAGGTTGGATATAAAACGCCCAACTAACTAGTAACTAAAAAGAAACGACAAAAAAACATCTCATCAGCAGATTACAAGTAGATCTAGTTCCGTGGAAGGAAAATAAAGAGAAATAGGTTCATATAGGTATGAATAAAAAAGAAGAAATATTAAGATAAAATCTGGCAGTTTTGAGTCTGGGATGAAATCTGGGAATGTGTGAGAGCGGTGGGAGCTTTGGGGAACCCAAGCTGTCGTGGAGCTTTTGATTCTGCCTCATTCTCATCATCCTCTGTCTTCTCCGCTTTGTTTTCCAAAGATAAAAAGCAGGACAGAACGTCACGGATATGAATCCACGATATCTGTGATGTGACTGATTACTATAACAATAAAAAATTATGCTCCGTTTTTACAGCCGCCATTGAAAAAAACACCAACAAAAAGAAAACAGGCGTCTTAGTTCAATGTTTAGAAAAGATGAATCATCTGGGACAGCAGTGAAGTGTTCCTTTACGTCTATAGGAACACTTTAGACGTGATTAGACTCCTGAGGAGAAATGCAGCAGCAGAGGAAGACAAGACGTAGAACACATCGAGTCAGGATGCAGCTCCCCTCCCATCCGGAGCACAGGGAGTAGGCGGGGCTCGGCTTATTCCTTATTAAGTACTTACAGCCTCTCCCCTCTCATAGCAGGGAGAGAGTGTGTGTGTGTGTGACGGAGAGGGGGCCAGTCGGCTGCACTGATTCAAAGGCTGCATGTGTTTTTGTGTTGTGCTCCTCCACCGCTTCACTCGCACACTAGAGGGAATTGGATTCCCGATCACCCTCCGATCTTCCGCCCCAGAGCGTTCCCTCCCCCTCCTCCCTCCCCTTACACCCCCTTGTGTCTTCCTCCCGCCCCGGCGAGGGAGCTCCGTGCCGGCCCCATGATGAAGGAGGAGGGCCTGCTGAACCGCCGGCGGTTTTCCACGTGCGGCGGGACGGCGTCGCTTCGACCTCCGCACCCGGACGGACGCAAACTCATCCGCAACGCCTCCTTCGGGGGCTATAACGAACTGTCGCCCATCTCGCTTCCAGGTGGGTGTGCTCCCCGGGCCGCGGGGCGCCGCAGAGTCTTTTAGTAGTTCAGCTTGTGGTTGCGACTGATTTCTACTACAGGATTTACTCTACCGCGGGGAGAGTTTTCTCACAATGCTGTGTTTTACTACTTTGTTGGCATCAAGATGGGTCCAACAATCCTCCCAGATCTATAATCTACTAATAATGTTTATGAATCTGTAGTAAAGCTGATAATGAGTCCAACAGGGTGAACTCCTCTTTGCCATCTGAAGCAACTATACTGAAAAGTTACATACCTTGCTGCTGATTGGGGGTAAAACTTTAGGAATTGAGGCGTTTTTATCATTTTTTTTTCATATCCCTCATGATGCGGCCACTCATATTGAATTTAAAGTTGTTGTGACTTTAAGTATGACGTCGGGAAAATCAGCTTAAATGAGATATTCTCATCGGTGTCTGTGGAGGAATTGGTCTAGCATCTCTCTCAAGAACTCTTGTAGTTTGTTAACTCTTAGACTTTTCAGTTGTTTTAAGGTTTAATTTACCAATTTTATTTTTCTTAATTGGGATTTTAACTAAATCAAGTTCGTATTAGTACAATAGTTAAATCTAGTAAACATTGACTTTCGCAGCATGAATACGTTTGTACCTCTGTTTTACAGTAAGAAAAGAGACAAACATTGTTAAGCATAGTTTAAAACGACATTCACTTGAATGTGTTTACTGAATCTGAAAAAAATGGGAATTTTCCATTTTGCTGCATATTCTCTTCATAATTTTGTATTAGAATTAAATAAGCTTGTGCAAGCCAGTAAAGGACAACTCGTCTTCTTCGGTTGGGCTTTACGTCGGGTTCCAGCCATTCCTCAACGAAAGTGCTGTGTTAATCCTCGTTTTTTTTGTTGTGTTTTTTAAGTGCATTTAATCCGACGGTAAACGAAGGATTAAATCAGCCTACCATTCATTTGTAAAATGGCTCTCAGCGATCTTTGCTTTTGTTCATCCTGGTGAAAAAGAGCATGGAGCCGGAGGCGGACAGCTGGAAACCGCACAGCGCTCCCAAAGAGGGAACGCGTCCCCTGTTCCACCTTTCCCCACGACTATTTTTAACTTTAGTGAAACCCAGTAAAGGCTGACTGTGCACAAACCTTGTTTTGTAGCCACAGACGGATGCAGTATTTATGACTCTCCTGCATGACCTGGTAACTCTGCTAACTCTTTCTTTTTGTGTTTGCCATTTTGAGTCTCAGCGCTTACGGCCGACTCGGTTGCAGGCATTGAAAGCGTTTGCCATGGCTGGCGATTTACTCTGGCGACCTTTTTGGCCGAAAGCCGGCTTCTTTCCTCCTCTAAAGAACCTCCTCCAGCTATACAAATCTCTCAGACTTCAAGACAGCGTCTCTGAGTCATAGTGTTTCTCTTCCTGCAGCCCCGGCTCCATTTATCTTAATTTTTGACATTCAGCTACCAGACGGCAGGGCCAAGAGCCTCTGAAGGAGATAACTGGATCAGGCAGGTTGGGCTAACCCACATGTGCTTGTTGTTTTTGATTTGTCTTTTGAGCTCCACGTCTGGTTGTTTTTTTTGTTTTTGTGTTTTACTCCCACATCTCTCCTCATCTGCAGCTCATAGAAGCTTGTTGGCGTCTGAAAAATCCCTTGTCTTATATTCTCCTCTCATCAGCTTACACCTACAGGTTTTCTGAAGGGTTTAGACTGAAATGTCAATTTCAGTTTGATTCTGGGGCATCATTTCTAAGATGACTTTGCCACATTATCTAGATAGTTCTTCCAGTGTTCTGCGATCGAGGAAATTCACATAAAATCCCTGCATTTATTCCCTTTAATGCAGGGAAAAAATACATTAGAAAATCTTTGATAACTGATTGGAAGTTCCCCGAAACAAATTGTAAGTTTAAAAAAATCTTCCTGACTGAAGTTGCTTCAGTATTCCCACATAATACTGTAGTATTCCCACATAATATTCAGTTCTCATGATGCCACCTATTTTATGTAGTGCACCAGCAAAACGGTCCCACAGCATTGTACCATACCACACAGTTAGGATGGTATAAGCATCCTGCATTTTTCACTCCAAATGCAAAAATGGTTATTATGTCCAAACAGTTCCACTTTAGTTTCACCAGATGAAAATGTCTCCAAATATGAAGGTCTCGCTTTTTTCGTGTGTCATGTTAGCTTCCTCTTTTTTCTGCACATTCTGGACCCAAACACATTCATCTGTAGGTCACAGAACCAGTCTCCTCCGTGTTACGATGGTTGGACATTCCCATCATCTCTGTTCTTGTGTATAATTGATCCTTTTTCTGATATATTGGCTTATTTATTTTGACTTTCCCATTGTATCAAATAAGAAAACATCTAACTTACCTTCAAACAGTGAGAAAGTGTCTTGGTTTTTATTCTGTGTATGTACTGAATAACGGTTTGAACCGTAGTTGTTGCCCTGCTGTTCTTGTCTTTTAGATTGTCCTGTTTTAATTTACTATCCAGATAATTTACTATGTTGAAGATGTTTGGTAAGAATAGGACATCTTGTTGGACCCATGGGAAATCAGGCTGAGCTGTATTAATCCTGCTTTGACTATTTACTTGGACATGGATATAATTATTGGTTATTACCACATGACTTTGAGTTTTGCTTTTATTTTGGTTTACAATGTGCCTTTTCTTAACAGTTACTTGGTGGTACATATAAACTTAGCCTCACCAAAAATATAAATAGATCAACCCACGCAAAACTGCCACCATGGAAATACAATCTACTGCACCTTCTCCCATTCAGACATCCATGCCTAAAATATCCCTCCATCTGAAGGAAAATTTATTTTTCTCTTACTAAGAGCCCACGACCATTTTAACGCTTCATTCATTTAATTTCTTTTCTTATTTCTGTTTGTGAAGCACAGTGATGGGCTGATGAATTAAGGGGCTTCATGGCTGGGGCGAGAACGTCACGTCTTAAGAGGCACGACTGAGCGGCAGAGACGGTTTTAATCTCCAAAAATATATTAAGAATAGAAGTGTGTAATCAGAAAGGGCTACTAAGATGCAGCATTCGGAAGATGATTTATAATATGTTGAAAGTGATGGGCCAGTCCTCTACATTGTTAAATTCAGTTGTCCAACCCCTTCCATGACTACAGGTATATGAAACTCAGCACCTAAAGGATGCAGTTGTGCAAGCATTTATGAATTTGTCTCTCTCAAGATTTAATTGACATTTCTTTGAGATTGACGTTTCCAAAAGTGAAAACATGTTTTATTTTTTACTAGTTAATTGCAACTTTCAGCTGTGTCAATATCTGCATACCTCAGGTATCTAGTCATACCTCAGGTGTGCTGTAGATTCAACAGACGAGTCGGGTTTTGGTTGTTGCCCAGGGAAACGGCATTTGTGTTTCTGAGGGCATTATATTATGGGGCTATTTTTCATTAGTTGTGATCATTTTATCCTTCCTACTTTGTTGAGCTGTTTGGGGATGCCTCTTCCTGTTCCAAAATGGCTACCTACTGTAACCAAAAGCAAGTTACCATAACAACATAAGTGAATGAGTTTGGTGTGGAAGAACAGAGTCTGATCTCAACTTGTTGCAACATTTTTAGGATAAATAGAGCACACACTGAGGAATTCTCGTCCAACATCATTAGCTGTGTGTCCATTAGAAATTGCAATTACTCTGTAAAGGTTTAAATGAAACTAGAACTGCAGGCAGTTACCATATTGGTCCAAGCACTACCTAGCAGAAAATGACCTTTCCTACCCGTGCCGTCTCTCCATCTGTTGACTGGATGGCCCATTACCCCTCAAAAATTAGACTTGCTAGAAAATAATACGTATATAATACATGTTAACGTTTTTACTAGATTACAAAATACCTTGATGAAACTGCACTGAATACTTCTGGGGAGAGCAAATTATATCCTTCACATGTGTTTTTGTACTAGAAAGAACTCAGTGCAGAAAGAATAAACATTGAAATGCAATTAGGACATTTTTGAAGACATTTAAAAGGAGCCTACCAACATGTGTGTGTCTGAAATCCAGCATTCTGATGTGGAAATGAGCAACAATGCTTAGGTGAACTAAAATGTAGTCATTAGCATCTGGGGTATCATTAGCCTACTGACTAACACTGACTTACTCCATTTACTATGCAATATGTGCATGAACTAAAATTACCTAAAATGCTAAGGTTAGTTTAAGCTCTGTTCCGACCCAAATTGGGGGTTCTGATGCTGAAATGAGCAACAATGCTAAGGTTAGCTTCACTAGTGTCAGTAGCATGTGGATTATCAGTAATATGATAACCCACATGCTACTGTGGGATATCATACTCCACTGTGTATGCTAAATGTGGCTAATATGTCAAACGAGACAAATAACATTTGAATACGTGTAAATATTTAACATGCATTCCTTTACGTTTGCTGTCTTGTGCCATATTTGCTCTCCAACATTCCAGGTAAGGCACATGGACTGGGTTCTGACCTTATGAGGCCGGTAATGGATGTGGAAAACATCCAGTCTAGC
Organism: Xiphophorus maculatus; assembly: GCF_002775205.1. Taxonomy (NCBI): domain Eukaryota; kingdom Metazoa; phylum Chordata; class Actinopteri; order Cyprinodontiformes; family Poeciliidae; genus Xiphophorus; species Xiphophorus maculatus. The sequence continues at coordinate 15,833,005 of NC_036459.1, read as the reverse complement.
AGCATGGTGCGCTCCCTGCTGCTCCTGTACCTTTGCATTCCATTTGCTCTCCCTTCTTCCCCAACATCTGATCTGTCACAGAGGTTCTTGTTGTTCCTCTTTTCTTAAAGACATATATGCTACAGTCGGGATGTGGTGCCGCCTGACTCATCCACAACTGAAGGCTTGCAGATAAACATTCATCCCTTTTCACTTTCTATTTGAACGTTCAATCAATGGGATGTGGTGCTCACTATGTTATAAAATATATACTGTATATATCAAGATTTATTGACACCAAGATAAAGGACTATTTCTGTTTTATTTTGCCTTTTTAATGAGACTTTATTAAATGTGACCATCTCTATTTCATTATTTTACATATTTGAGCTCTGGCTGGCAAATTCCATATTGAACAAAAATTTCTCAATAAGACGCAATTTGAAATTTGTTAAACTTATTGTATTTTGAAAGCAAAGAAATGTTTTTGTTTTTTTATTAAGTGAAATTGTAGATTATCTGATAAAAACACTGCGTGGTGTTTTTGTCAGAACACATCAGATGTGCTGCTTTGGATAGAAAGGACTGTTTATGATGAAAATACTCGCTGCTGATGCTAAGATGAAAACGGCAATCGGTATGTTGAAGGTCATGCTCGGTTTCTTGTTGATTTGGCATTGATGTGCAAAAAAAAAAGCACAAAGTATTGATTTTGGAGAAAGAGGCTGTGAAGGCAGCGTTTCGCTCTCAGACTGGGAGACTCTGCCCTTAGGAAGTCCTTGCAGCAGCTGTCATTCTTCCTCAGCTGGAGTATTTCTCAGACGTTAGAGGAGTTGGTAAAATGGAAAATAAAAACCAGGAAATGTGTTTTCATTGACTTACTACTTTTTAATTGGTATGAGATTTCCTCATACTTCCTCAAAGTATCACTTAGCCTTTGATACTAAGCCAAGGTAATATTTTTAACTCCTAGAAAAGGTCAGGAGAGTGAGCTAATTAGTTTAAAATTTCATATCAAAGCTGCTGTCTGAGAAACTGTAACCTAATAAAACTTATTAAAGGTTTATAACCAGTTAAAAAGCAATAAAGTCTTCATGTTATCTGTTGCCGTGGAAACACAATGTGGTTAACAGTAAAGGTTGCATCTTTAGGCGTCTCAGGTTGAATTTGGTTATTTGATTACGTGTAATATTTTTGTTTGCTAGTTAAAACATAAAGTCAGTTTAGCCCAAATTTAATGGCATAATCATAATCAAAGAGACAGAACTGATCTGAACTAAAGTTTAATTGATATGAGGAGTTTATCCTTATTGTTAATACAATTTAACGAGAGAATGGTTGAAGTTAAAACAAGTTCCTGGTAAGAGAATTGCCAAAAAACAAAAAATGTTCACCATTTTTGCATGCACTCTATAAAAATGCTTTAGAGCATTTTTATTTTAGCTTCTTTTGTCAAAGTTCTTGCTTTGGCTTTTTACTAGGGGTGCACCGATTCTGATTTTGGCCAATATCAATTTTTTAAAAAACCCCCCAAAAACCACTGTTGCCAAAGTCTTCAATAACACAGAAAAAAGTTGCTGGATTTGTTACTTTCTTGAAGAAAAAAAAAATTCTCTAGTGGGTAAGAATCAGTCAATCGGCAATCACCTGAAATTAAGAAAATCTGTGCCGATTGATCGGTACACCCACCCATATTTTCTGCCTGTTCGACTGCAAACCATATCCAAATCATTAACCTTCTACTACTGTGTTCAACAGTTTGAAGTCTTTCTGCTGATTTATGATTTATTTTTACTTTCATAGGAATGTTGTTTCAGTGTTCTTTTAATCAAGCCATTGTTAGTTTTCAAGACAGTACAAATCAATGACCGAATGTTTAACCTCCTAATTGAGGCCAGGGAGTAGACCTGCTGATTACACTTCAGGGTAAATTGTCTAATTCAGACGACTTATTGGTGCATTGGCCTTCAATCAAGGCGGCATCTTTCCCCACATCATCTGGTGACTTTACTGAAAACAAATGTATTCTCCAATGATTTGTGTCTTGAATCATTTTCTGCGCATCACTCCTCCTCTGGGCTCTGTTCCATATCACAAACTTGACATTTGAAAATGAGCCTCTGCAGGGCTTCCTCTGCGCTCGCAGCAGAGTGCCGGAGTTATGGGAAAGAAACCATGAAATATTTACAGGCCCAGGCGTCCCCGTCGCCGGCCGCTGCACTCTCAGCGGGAGAGCCGTTGTTTGGTTTTGGGAATTGGTTAGAAACTCACTAATTGGAATGAGAATTCGCGGAAGTGAAAGTCAAGTTTCCCTCAGGACACGGTTCTGCCGACGCCGTTTGACATTTCCAGAAACGCAACATTAGTCTGAGTCTTCCGATGAATTTTGACGAGTGAGTGCACATCGACATTTTCTTTGTTCTTTACTTTCTTTTCAGGTTTTGAGAGAGTAAAGGAGGACCTTCTTCCTCTGCCTTTGAAAGAGGATTCGAATTCCATATCAAAGAGCAAGGTAAGAAGACAAAAACTCATGTTATGAGCCATGATGGCTCATAACACTAAACTGTGCTCTTTACTGTTTCCGTTGTAATGAGAATCATTAAATATGAGGAAGGATTACTTTGTTGTTTTTCTATTTTACTTTCCCGGTCTTGCATCAGCAGCGTTAAACCCAGCTGAGATGACTCATGCATCACACACCAACACTGTTGAGCAGCTCTAGTTTGTCTGCTTTTACGTGCAGAATGAAATATTTACCAATGTTCAGATAAAACGTGGCTGTCTGTCAATAATAATAATAATAATAATAATAATAATAATAATAATGACTCCTTTTAAATCTATAGCCTGATCCAGTGCACTAACAACTGTTTATTGTTAATACAGGCATGTCATTGTGCTTCATTCACTGCAGAAACACAAAAGTCTTACCAAGTATTTTCGGACTGGTTTCTAGAACGAAAACATTTGAAGTAACACAAAATTAACTTACAAGTAATTTTTCAGCAAGACGTAGGAGCCTGTTTTAAGTGAATATTGATGAAAAAGTATTAGATTATTTCGCTTATTGCATGAGGAAAGTGTCTTGTGGAATTATTGATTTAGAAAAAGCTCCAGTAATTTGCTGCAAAGTTACTTGTAACTTAGTTTTGCACAGAGAAATTTGCACTAGAAACTAGACTTAAAATACTCTAAAAGATTTTGTTGTTCTTGCAGTGTTGTGATTTCATACTCCAGTTAAGATTTTGGTGAAGTTCACCCAAACATATCTGAAAAGTGTGGCATGTTTTTGTTGCACGTCTGTGAACATAAATCTTTAAGCTTTGCCTCAGACTCTTTTAAAGACGTAGGTCTGGACTTTGACTGGACCATTTTAAGCCTTTTTCACTGTAGCTCTGGCTGTATATTTAGGCTAATTCAACAGGAAGGTAAACGTCTCACCCCAATCTCATGTCTGAAATGGGATTTAAACCTCATTTTATTTGAGGTTGCCAGTCATTTTACAAATTTTTTACTGTCACATGTATTTTGTTTTAAGGATACGTTGAAGATTAGTATAAAGGAGTGGTAATTACTAAAAACAGTAAACTTCTTTTAACTCCTTTTCAAACAAGTATGGTTGCTAAAATGATTCCTATGTTGTTTTTCCATTTGTGTTCATGTATTCTTTTTTACGAATGATTTTATTCTAAAATAAAGATAGCATTTAGATTTTTATTGTAGGGAAATGTAAAAACATGCGTCATTTTCAGAACAGTTTACAGAAACCGGCCAATTTTCTATGGAGTTGTAAAAACTATAGAGAGGCAGATGGGATGTCGTCTTAGATAAACATGTTATGTTTTCTTTTTTTCCCCCCCCAAGTCTGAAACCAAGCTGTACAATGGCTCAGATAAGGATGTGCCAGCGTCTGGCGGAAAGCTCACCAAGAAGGAGTCCCTCAAGGTGAGAACGCTCTAAAGCAGCTTAAGTCCCACATATCCGGATCCTAATTCTCAGAGGCTGCCTGTAAAAGTCCGCTTTCATGCAGGGTGTGTCTTGTATAATCAGGGATCGTTTGTTCTTATTTCACATTCGACACTCGTTCTCACGAGTTCAGATTGTGCCACGGTGTAACAATGTGTGAAACAAACAACAAATACATCAAATGTAATGTGTTCTTCCTTTTTCTCTGCAGGTGCAGAAGAAGAACTACAGAGAAGAAAAGAAAAGGGCGACCAAGGAACTACTTAGCACCATCACAGACCCTTCTGTTATCGTCATGGCCGACTGGCTGAAGGTGGGGCCGCCTCACCTTTTTTTCCCCCTCCGTTTTTCCATCGAAGCGGAAAACACTTCAGGTTTGACACGTTTCCATCTGCAGATCCGAGGCACGCTGAAGAGCTGGACCAAGCTGTGGTGCGTGCTGAAGCCGGGCGTCCTCCTCATATACAAGACTCACAAAAATGGCCAGTGGGTGGGAACGGTGCTGCTGAACGCCTGCGAGCTCATCGAGAGGCCGTCCAAGAAGGACGGCTTCTGCTTCAAGCTCTTTCACCCGCTGGAGCAGTCCATCTGGGCGGTGAAGGTCAGAACACCCAGCAAATATACAGTATATAACTTCTGGTAGATTCAAACTATTTTTTATACTAAAAAAATATTTTATTTCAGAGTTAAAGGGTCAGTATTGTGTAAAATCAGCTTTTTTGAAGCTTTACGTCTTGTTTTAATGTTATTCCCTCATCAAAAACATACAGTACATGGCGTGTTGCCTTGATTCTTTCATGCGTGTTTGAGAAATCCTTTAATCTCCATGGCAACCAGTCAGCTGTGCAAAACGCCGGGGTGGATGTAGTGAACAACGAAGCTTCTGCCTCACTCCGTCACTCAGCTCCTTCAGACTAGCCAGCAGCAATTAGCAAACACCTGGTGGAGCTGCGCTCATTTACGAGCTACTGCTAAGTGAAATGCTGGTAACAATGTTGTTAAAGGGTTAACAGAGGAGCCATTTTATGATAAATTCCTAAAGGCGGCGTTTTAGAAAGAGCAGAAATTTTTAAAGAGACAGAAGCCCAATTTCAAGGCGTTAAATTAGGGAGTAAAGTTTCTTTTAAGTCATATTTGATATATACAGCATTTTGTATAACAACTGAAGTTAACAGTTTCTTGATTGTGTTATAAAATGGCTATATGTGCCTGGAAAACACATAATACTGCCCCTTTAATGATGCTGCTTTAACAATCAGGTTCTTATGGAACAGGCCCACAGCATGACACTTCCTCCACCTTACCTAACACTTATGAGGTGCTTTTCTATATATTCACAGTTTTATCCACCGGAAGCGTTTGTTGCTGACAATTCTAAGAGATGGGAGACAGTTTTCAAATGGAAAAACCATAAATAAAACGAGAGCAGTTGCTCTTTTTTAAATGTCCTCCTGTTTGTCCACCTCCAGAGGAAAACAAAAGAAAGAAAGAAGCCTGGTTGGGATTTGAAACCCAGAAGTGGATATTAAGTCATAATTATGAGAGCATCCTGCTGTAATTTAGGACAGACAAAAGAAAATGATTTGTCCAGGAAGCCATTTTCATATTTGGCAGCCCACGCGCCGTTTGTTCCTCAGTCCCCGGCTCTCAATGGGGCCACTCCAGCTGTAATTACTTATTCATCACTGACCATAAAAGCTCTCCAGCGTTTTTTTGTTTTTTTTCTCGTTCTGAAGAGAGCTGCCCTGCTCCGCTGTTCAGCTGTTCATCACCAAATTTAGCTTCTCACTCATCCTGTATCTGCCCCCTCTGAGCCCTCTCATGTTTGCATAATTGACACATCCACTGTGGTTTGTATTTAGGATCGAATTAACTAAACGGTAATATAAATCAAAAGTGTAAACATATTAACTGAAATGAGAATCTGCCAAAGAGTCGGCGCTGGATCTCAGAAGTGACGTGGTCCGTCACGTCAGCCTGAAGCTCTGTAATTGTTTTCAACACGCTGTCCCTTTCTGTCCTCAGGGTCCTAAAGGAGAGGCAGTGGGCTCCATCACGCAGCCGTTACCCAGCAGCCACCTCATCTTCCGCGCCGCATCAGAGTCTGATGGTGAGAGACGGATTGTCATTCACACATCAATCTCTGACTCCGCCGCTAAAGTAAACTAACCGATCTAACCCAATGCTGTCTTCAGTCACATTAAGAAACGCATAAATTAACCGCATGATGAATTAAAATGAGCTGAATAATTACCATTCTGAGGATTTCATATTTTTTGAAGAACAATTTTGTTTTCAGCAATTTTGCTGTAGATATTTGTCTTCCAGTGGCAGTGTGGAGTGTTATGTACTAAATGAAAGTTTATTGGAACTTACTAATGTCTGCCATTGTCTTTACATTAGTAAAAAAAAGCTCTCAAAACTACCGGATTATTGGGGTGTGCCGTGGTGGCGTAGTGGTTAGCGCGACCCGTATTTGGAGGCCTTGAGTCCTCGACGCAGCCGTCGCGGGTTCGACTCCCGGACCCGACGACATTTGCCGCATGTCTTCCCCCCTCTCCTTCCCTGTTTCTTGTCAGCCTACTGTCATATAAGGGACACTAGAGCCCACAAAAGACCCCCTGGAGGGGTAAAAAAAACAACAACAAAAAAAACTACAGGATTATTGTTTATCGCAATAATTTCAGGGACAATTTATCGTCCTGCAAAAGGTATCGTGACAAGCCAAGCATAGAGTAAATATGTCTGTGGCGTAAGTAAATCCACACAGTCATTTGCAAAAGTCTTCACACTGCTTTAACTTTTGCCCATTTTGTTTTGTCAGAACTTCAAACTTCAGTGTTTAAATGGGACTTTTATGTGAGTGAGTGTGGGAAAATGTCTTTTTTCAGACCAAGCTAAATAATAAAAATATATTATGTTTTACCTACATTTAATGTTGTTTGAGTGCAATTTCTCTAGATCAAGGGTGTCAAACTCCAGTCCTCAAGGGCCGCTGTCCTGCCGTTTTTAGATGTGCCACAGGTACAAAACACTGGAATGAAATGGCTTAATCACCTCCTCCTTGTGTAGATCAGTTCTCCAGAGCCTTAATGACCACATTATTCTATTCAGGTGTGGTGCAGCAGAGGCACATCTAAAAGTTGCAGGGCAGTGGCCCTTGAGGACTGGAGTTTGACACTTGTGCTCTAGGGGTTTAGAGAAAACAGGAGGAGTTGCAGCATTTATTATGCTGTCCCTGGTGCTGAAACATGGAGAGCCGCTCCGTCTTGCTTCACAGAGTCTCTCTCCGTGGTGCTGAATGATTCAAACTGATTATTTCAACCATTAAGGTTCATTGGGTCTACCCAATGAACCTTTGAACACTTGCAAGAAAACATATTTAAGTTGATAATCACCAAACAGATTCTGACCTTTGTTAATTTTTTTACTGATTTAGATTACTTTTCAAGAAATCTAAATCTATTTGTTGGTTTAGAAACCAACAAATATTTTAATTCCACTTTTTGATAACATAAAAGTTTAACTGTCCTCACATAAAATGCTTAATGGATAACAATACCATGAATTTGTCCAAAAAAGTTAAAAGTTATGCCTTTTCTGCATCACTATTAATCTATAAATACAGTAAGAACTGTACTCTAAGACTTTAATATTTTATTCTAAAAGATCCTTTGAAAGTTAACACTATGTCCATCGTGGAATTGTATTCATCTGATTCTGAAGAATAACTAATTTCTCTGGTCACATGCCTCTATTTTGCATTTGTTAAATCTTTACATTCCACTTATTCCACAATCCCGTATTGAGAAAAGCTGTTCCAGGAAGGGATATAAAACATATTTTTTCGAGTTACGATAATCCAAAATGAAGGTTTTTTTAGTGATTTTTTTAGTGTAGCACCTTGTGCAGTTTTGTTCCTCACGTGTGGGTGTGTAATTGGGACGGTTTCACTCAGGGCGATGCTGGATGGATGCCTTGGAGCTGGCCCTGAAGTGCTCCAGCCTGCTGAAGAGGACCATGATCCGGGAGGGGAAGGAGGACATGAGCACAGTGTCCGCCGGTGGAGAGCACTCCATTAACTTCTACAGCCTCCTCAGAGCCCACAACATGCAAGGCTTCCAGTGAGCGCACACGACCTACACTACTGGACAGAGAGACGCATATAGAGTTGACATTACAACAAATATCAGTTTTAGTCTGCACTTATGTACTGGCAAAGTAGTTTGAAAACCATTTATCCTTGACAGGTAGTAATGAAAGAATCCAGGGGATCCACTTACTGATTATTGACTTGGCGAATCTGTTTCCCTTCACACCCGAACCGTCTCGTCTCGTCTCAGGTTCAACGACAGCGACCACCTAAAAGACCCGGACCTGTACTCGGACAAGTCGGACCGGGAGGGCGAACAGGACCACGAGGAGTCGGACCCTGAGGGCCTGGAGGAGAGCGACAGCGACACGTCGGAGCGCCAGGACGACTCGTACATAGACCTGGACCCCAACGAGCACCTGCGGGAAACCCCGTACATGGAGCAGTCGCACGAAGAGCTGGGGGAGGTACGGCTTTACATTAAACTTTCGTTATGTCCTCAAAGGATTTCAACCATTTTCATCTCAATCTTGAACTGTAGAATCATAAAAAGCTTTATTTTTAATGTTTCTACACAACATGTCATTCTGTGATCATAGTATCTGCAATTCGCTCTGTCTAAGAGACTTCGGTGAGACGATGGCAAGTGTGAAAGTGCTAACTCTCATTTCCATTCTGAGAGTCTATCAGCGTACAAATGAAACACTTGGTGGAAGCTCAATGAAACCTTCACATTGACAAGAGACTTGGCAGCCTCAGTGGGATTTAGTGTTGGCACACTACAGTTAGTCGGTTTTGGTTATGGATGTTTTAGCTAACATTGTCGACTTGCTCCGTTTCAGGCCGGCGAGGCTGCACAGACGGAGACCGTGTCCGAGGAGAATAAGTCTCTGATCTGGACTCTGCTGAAGCAGGTGCGGCCAGGCATGGATCTGTCCAAGGTCGTCCTGCCCACCTTCATCCTGGAGCCGAGGTCCTTCCTGGACAAGCTGTCTGACTACTACTACCACGCAGACTTCCTGTCCGAGTAAGAGCTTCCTGTGTTTTCTGTTCAATAAATGCACTGTCAATGGAGAAGATGTGGTTGTTACGACAACATGGCTCAGGCAGAAGTCGATTTTGCTCGTTCCAGAGCTGCAGTTGAAGAGAATGCCTACAACCGGATGAAGAAGGTGGTGAAATGGTACATCTCTGGATTTTACAAAAAGCCAAAGGTCAGTTTGACTCACTTCACATTTTTTTACTTATTATATTTATTTTGCTCTGCTGAATCATGTTTTTGCTTTAATCCACAGGGGTTGAAGAAGCCGTACAACCCCATCATTGGAGAGACGTACCGGTGCATGTGGCTCCATCAGAAGACCAACAGCAAGACTTTTTACATCGCAGAACAGGTACCACCACCTACAGCAGCAGCTAGCATACAGTGCTGATGAGAAGTTTACATTGCGATGAATTTCACATTTATTGGCTGGTTGAAATTATTCATTTTTACTTCCATAAATTAGACTTGTCCAGGTTTCAGTCATTTGCATCCATTATTTTAAGAAGGCGACTATATCTGAAAAACTTTATATCTGTGGGTAGGTCTGAAGTTATTCAGTAGATTACATGCAGTAAAAGTTGAAAAGAAATGTTGAATTTGCATGACTTTTGTAAGATGCACCATTTTGGGACCTACAGGAAGAAAGTGTATAGCCAAATCAAAGTTGATTTGTGGGTAAAAACCTTCTCTTCCCAGGTCTCTCACCATCCGCCAGTGTCGGCCTTCTACGTCAGCAACAGGAAAGATGGGTTCTGCCTCAGCGGCAGCATCCTCGCCAAGTCCAAGTTCTACGGTACAAACAACCTCAGCCGCCTTAATTCTCACCTCATTAACATTCACAGAGCACTGATGAGTTTCCACTCCCATGCCAGGAAACTCCCTGTCAGCCATTTTAGACGGAGAGGCTCGGCTCACCTTCCTCAACCGAGGGGAGGACTACGTTATGAACATGCCCTATGCGCACTGTAAAGGTCAGAGCGGACGCCACAAACCTTTGTTTAACTGCGCATCTGGCTGATCTATATTGACTGGAACATGTTTTTATATGAAAGGCATACTGTACGGAACCATGACCTTGGAGCTGGGAGGTCAGATCACCATTGCGTGTGAGAAAACGGGCTACAGCGCTCAGCTGGAGTTCAAACTCAAGGTACGTTTGCAAGACTCATGGCGGTCATCGTAGACTGGGAGATGGTCAGTGTAAAAGGAGCAGAAATGTTTCTTATGCGATGTCTCTGATTGTCCCGCTCCTCCGTCAACATTTCCGCCTGTCCCACCTCTTTACCCAACCCTATGACCCAACCCCACCATTACCAACTGCTTTACCCTGTCATGAACCAGCGGCAGGTATGTGCAGGACAGGATATGTGACTTTAGTACAAGCGGTTTATTCCTATCACTCATTTCAAAAACAGTGAGTCTGATCTAAGTGCTTCAGTAGAAGAAAAAACTTTTTTTTTTCAATCTAATTAACTAAAATTGAAGTTAACAGGGCAGTGCAGCAGGATTTCTTGTCAGATTATGAGTGTCTTTTCAAGCAGTATCGGTAAATATTTAAAGAAATTTGATTTAAAAGGAAAAAAAACATTAATACAATGTTCTTTCAAAGTAACAACAGTAAGTCCATTTCTTTTCTCTGGTTTTACTGTCCTGTGCTTGACCTCCATCTTGTGTCCTGTTTTCCCTCGTCCTCGATTCCTCTTGCGTCCCCTTCGCTTCTTGTCCCTCGTCTTGCTTGTCTTTTTTAGCCGTTCCTGGGCAGCAGCGATTGTGTCAATCAGATCTCTGGGAAGATCAAGCTGGGAAAGGAGGTCCTGGCTACTCTAGAGGGACACTGGGTATGACTCCACATATTGTTCTAAATTACACTAAGTATGTTTTTTTTCTTGCCTGTAATATTTGTTTTGTTTTAGTAGCTTGAATGTGTTTTTTTAGATTTCTGTTGTTTTGTAAAGCTGTAGTCAAAGATTCAGTTATTCTGTCACTATAAAATCCTGGTTTTAAGTAGCTGGTTGGACTGGAAAGTAGCTTCACAAGCTAACTTTGTCAGTATTTTGCTAATGTTGGAAAAAAAAACACAATTTTGCAATGCCGTTGTTTTCATTAAATAAGACACACAATTAAAATCACACGTGAATTATTTTGTTCACAAGATAAGTTACTAGAAAACATCCTTGTAACACTTCCTGTCGTCTTGTTTGTCGTTTCCGCCAGCAGTAACATCCGCTTCATAGTCAAATAACTCGTGTGATGTGAAAAAAGTGTTACCGAAAAACTTTTTCTTTCTACATTGGTGTATTAAGTAAAATTATTTTTGTAATTCCAATTTCAACAATTATATGGTTAATGGAAACGCAGCTAATGATTGTGTTTGACTTTCCTCTCACAGGACAGTGAGATCTTCATCAACGACAAGAAAACGGGGACGATGGATACCTTCTGGGACCCGACGCCGGAGCTGAGGCAGAACAGGCTGACGCGCTACACCGTCCCACCTGAAGAGCAGGGGGACTTCGAGTCAGAAAGGTGCACTTGGATTTATTTAATGAACATAAATAAGAATTCATAGGAATAAGAAATCATCCTCCGTTGTCCTCGGATAATCCTAATCCCTTCCGCTTTAGAGTTCTGCTTTTAAACATTTCCAGACTATTTGAATGAAAGGACAAACTTGAGGAATGTCCAAACGGGTTTTAATGTTTTTTATGAAAATCCAGACTGTGGCAGCACGTGACTCGAGCGATCAACAACAAGGACCAGACGGAGGCCACCAACGAGAAGTTCATCCTGGAGGAAGCTCAGAGGAAGGCGGCCCGGGAGCGCAAAGCCAAATGCGAGGAGTGGATCCCCGCCCTGTTCGAGCAGGACCCCATCACCGGAGAGTGGCATTACAGATATGCCGAGTGAGTGGCTCCTCCCTGGCCCCGCACACCAGCCAGTGCACCCAGGTTCACCTCCGCAAGGGCAAAAAAAATGTCTCTAAACTTCGACTTTTAGCATCTAAGTGTTTTATAGTTATGAGGCATTTTGAATGCAGCTCTAAAAAATTGTTATTAAAAAAAAAGACATCAAACCTTAATGAGCTTCTCTTTAAAATTATTCCCATTTGCTTCTTTGTTTTTTCTTAGCAAAGTGTAAGGGTGCCACCTTCTGGTGGCTACTGTAACTGCAGAGTTATCGTGATCAAAGGAAGATGGTGTTTTTTTTTATATTATTACTATTTTATCTGACCTTCAATTTGCATGACCCTTTTGATTAATGTTTAATGTATTAGTTCAACATTTATATTGAACTACATTAACAATATAGAAAATATCAAAATCAACATTACTTATAAACAAGATTATTTAGAAGACAGTATTTTCACTCTCCCAGGAAGAATTAATATCTCTTTGTTAGTACAATGTAAACTAATAACTCAATTCTGCCATGTTGCAAAAAACACACCTGGGTGTTAACCTGTTCGTCCAGCCAAACATACAAATAGTCCTCTCTCTGTAAGGTCGGGTAGAAATATGAACACCACAGCAGTACAAGAGTCATTTCTGGAAAACAAAGTTAGTTTTATTCATAATAAGAACCAACAGCACTTTAAAGCCTGTTAGAAGCTCGGAAATTGGCCACATCACATTGAATAAGCCAGGTGAGTAAAGTTTAACTGCACTTTAGCTGTAGACATAATCTTCTAATTTTGTGAATAAATATGGAAATGGAAGGAATCCTAAAGTCAAGCCTTGTGGTACTCCAGTTTAGAAACTTAAAGAACAGATTCTGTTCCTCTTCTTTTGCCTTCTCATTTCTCCTGCTTGTGTGTTTCCTCAGCACCAGGCCTTGGGATCCGCTCAACGACCTGATTCAGTTTGAGATAGACGGCTGCATCCAGACCAAGGTCCGACACCGCACCCCTATGGTACGTTCTGGCAGTCTTATTAGTCTGAGTAACCAGGGGCCGCGGAGGGACAATTGCAAGTGCCAGGTATGTTGTCCCGGTGACAAAGCATGCCACCGCCTCATCCGTCTTTCACGCATCAGCCGGCGCACCGCCTCCATTGTCGCTTCATCTCTTTGTGCCACCACCTCCCCGCTGCCGCCATCATAGCCTGGACTCTTGTGTGCCTTTGTTTTTGTTTTTTTTAATCCATTATCTAAAACTTTTTCTCTTACACCGGCTGCTCTGTCCTCCTCATTGTTTCGTTGTTGTGTCTGCATCACTCATCAAACACAAACCCTTAAAGTAGTTTAAATTCATTTTAGAAGGCGGAGAAATGTTCAGTGTTTAGTAGCGATTTTCCAGATGCAACAACCAGTATCAGCCAGTGTTGCAGACACGTTAACTGTTATTGTTTACATCCAAAAGTTTCACACATGAGCACAAACGCTGGAGTGGAAAAAGACAGTCCTTTTACTCGCCATCCATAGCCGCGCTTCTGTGGTAGAGCAGTTCTGTTCACAAAATGAAACTGGAGATGTAAGTGTTATTAATTCAGTGCAGTGCGCCATGGCAAAGGGAAAATAACGTTGAAGAATAAACCTCTCGTATTCTGCTTTCTTCTCGCTCTCTGTCGGCTTTACGCTACTCGCAGACCCGTTGCCACAGCAACCGACAGAGCTGAGATTATATTTAAATGTTTCAGGATTCAACACCAAAAACATTCCCCACTCGAAGAGCGGAACATTCAGTCCGTTATGGTCTTACGTTTTCAGGCTCGATGTTTATTTTGCAATTATTAATCAGTGATTGACTGAACCCAGCGGTGATTGATTGGCTAATTTAAACACCTGCTCTACTGATGATCTGCCAGAGAGTTGGTGTGTGGGTTGCCTTTTTTATTTTTTACTGAACTGACACGCAAGAAATTCTGCAGCACATATACATATTAACGTTGTCAAAGTCAAGCTAGCATAACTGATCTACTTCTTTTTCCCTCACTAGTTTTTTTTTTAAAACTTTTTACTTACCTTCAAAATGTGAAACCCTTGGACCTCATCTAGCTGTTAGTGTTGACAATTAATAGCAAAACGTTGCGTCCCTTTTCTTTTATATCTCGCTTATGGTTTAGCAACAACTTGACAGCTGAAACCAACGGTCGTCATCGTTGGCCAGAAGTTTTTTGCCCTCCAAAAAACTGCAGGAAGGCAAAAAAATAGTGTCTATATATATTAATTATATCACCTTAAATAGAGCTGTACTCCTCTAAATGGGAAAGACAAATAAACATAATTTGTTTGCTTGTACTCACTTCATTATATTTGATCGTTTTCTTCAATTATGCACCTAATATTGAAGTTGGGTTGTTTTTTTGTAAAATTGTGTTTTTATTATTAAAAGAAAGTTAAATTAAGGAGTTTCTGATCAGATTTTAACTAAAATGTTTAATCCAAGCTGTTTGCTAGTTTGCCCTCAATACTGCAAACAGATTCTGTGTCCCAACTCTCGCCTGGTCGGTTACTTTTGAGTGCTAGCTGTGTGTTGCTATGATTGCACTAATACACCAGCATGTGTCACTTAGCCGCCGTTATCCGCCGACACCGGTGGAGTTTCCTGCACAAGAATCTCTATTTTAACGCTGTGTATTCTCTCTCCTTTGCCCTTTTATTTGTGTGTTTATCTGCTTTTTGCTGGCTGATAACGTTCCAACTGTTTATCACATATGTTTGTGTGTGTCCATCTGCGAATGGCTAATCAGGTAACGGTGCCAAAGAGAAAACACAAGAGCGACAAGCCCAAGAGCCCGGAGAGCGGCTGCTCCTCACCAGAACCTGATCGCCATGACTCATCGGGGAGCGAACGTGAGTCAGCCTCATCGAGCATGTCGATCTGCAAACACGGCTAGATGAACGGGACGGAATTATACCACTCTGTGGACTTCTTTTAGAATTTCTGTGGCGTTTTCTAGCATTTTCTGAAGTTGTAAAATGGATTCTAAACAGAAATACATGTAGTTTGCATAATGGGCAGCACTGAAAAAGCTTCACGTCATAGAACAGAGTGAAATTTGTCCCACAATGACCAAATTCATGGTTGTCATCAGTGAAGTAAAGGGCACACAGATACAACAAAAAATAATTGGGATAAGAAAAGAATAAATTGTGGACTAAAGCAAAGGTTTATGAAGAATGTTGAAAATACTCCAAAACATTCAAATCTTTTAGACACGCCCAAGCAGACCAGAGACTGTGTTTGCCATCAAAGGAGCTTCAACAGAACGTAGAAAAAAAGCTGCGAATACTTAATAATTTTTTCTGTATGTTTTGTTTCTTAATTTTAACAAATTAGCAAAAATGTCATCTTTTTATTGCATTTTGTGTCAAATTCAGAGAAAAAAGTGGATTTAATACATTTAAGATAAGGACATGGCATAACAAAATGGCTTAACAACACCATCAACAACTTTATTAGACATAAATATATCTATATGAAAAAAACATTAAAATACAAGTAAATAACACTTTGAATACTTTGCAGATGCTCCTTAATCAAGCAGTGGCAGCATAGTGCTGTGGGCATGTTTTCCATCGCTGGGACTGGTGATAAACATAACGGTGACATTCTAGTTTTTAGATTTTAAAGCAGTGGGAGGTCTAGAAATGTATGGAGTATTAGTCGGTACCCTGATAATGACAAAAACGGCAATTTATGTTGTTGCAGGACACAAAAGCAAGCATAACAGTCGGCTGAGGAAAAAGGGTCCAGACCTCAGCGAACTTCAAAGTGCCATCGACTCCATAAAGCAGACGCAGGAGGACATTAACAGGTGAGGAAGAACTCGAATCGTCCCGTGACACAAACGTGTCCCGGTGCCGCGCACGCTAAAGGTTCCTATCTGTGTTGTGAAGGAGCGTCGCGGCGCTCCGGATGCGTTCAGCAGGCCGGGCGGAGAACACTTCCTTCCTCCAGCAGCGGGACTACGTCGTCATCGCCTGCCTCGTCGTCCTTCAGGTTCTCATCAACTACATTTTCAAGTAGCGGCCACAAGGCCTCACCCTAAACTCCCTCTCTCTCTCACACACACACACACACATACCGGAGATTTTTAGACGAGCGGACCTCCAGCTCACTCCTTCTCTCCGCTTAACAAACCCATACCTTTGTGTCCTGGAAAAGCAGAAGAACTCGGAAAGAGACCGTTTTTAACGTATTTATTCGCAACCATCACCATTCCAAATCTCCGCGGAGATGCACGGATTTCAAGGAGAGGAGCGGCGGTGAGGGGATTTCACATGGAAAAAAGGCTCGACTGCCTCTCGGGATTTTTTTTTCTTTCTGTTTTTTAATTAACTTGCCTTGATGTTAAAGGCAAAGACAGCAGCCGTTTTTTATTAGCTGTTTCATTATTTTTGCTTCTTTTTTTTTTAAATGGAGTGATGCTACTCTGATGTTTCACATTTCACCTCAAACGACAGGGAAGTTTTTAACAGAAAAACAAGGACCACAGGTCAGATTGTAACACATGCACATGAGATCCCTTTAATTTTAGTGCTTTTTTTTTCTATTTCTCTTTTCTGTTTTCCTATCTCATCTTGTGTTTTACTGAAGCCTGCTCAGAACAGAAAACAAGCCAACACGATGGAAAAAAGGGAAAGAAAAACAGAGTGGTCCAATATGTGCAACTTTTATTTTTGTGTGATCAGATCCTCTTATATTCACCCTCGATTCCACATCTGGAAATAGAAGACAGTGAGAATAACACAAGGGACAAAAGGAACGGAAGCTATAGAACTCCGCTTTTTGCATACAAAGTCATTGTTTAGAGAGGAAAACAAAATAGATCACATTTGACACATCCTATGTGTATATTGTAAGTAGCGAACTTTAACCCTTTGGAGACCATTTTTGTCTTATGGCACAAATGCACTGGAAATGTGGGACATTCACTTTGGTCTCGCCTCAGCATTGAGACAGACTGATGCTCTAATCAAGAAAATAAAAAATCATATATATATATATATATATATATATATGAAGTCTTTTTAAAACACCCCAGTGACCACTGCCCTTTTACTGTTCTAATTTAAGCCAGCCGATCTTTTTGTTGAGATTAGTAATAAAGAATCTTAGAGCGGCACTCTGTCTTCTTAAGTCTAACTTTGTAGTATTGGTAGTTTCTTCAAGGTTAGAGTGAGAACAAATGCTTTTTATGCTCACTATTTTAACATCTCTTTAACAACTTTAGTATAAAAACCTCACATCTAAGTTTGAAAGGGTGCCGTTTATTATTACTCTTATTAACAATGTTTCTACCAAGCCGGTTCTAGTGTTGAACTGCATCTGGTGCTGTAGCCGGGTTTTAACTGGCTCTATAGGAAAATCCAACAAAAACGAGCTAAAGCACGTCATTCGTCTTGTTATCGTCAACCAGGTGTCCTAATATAATTGGTTACTCATCCAATTCATTTAAATGTGGTTCATTTAATAATGAGTGACACCTTCATGATTTTATCATTTGTTTCTAAATATATATCTGAATGTTCCGGTAATAATGTTTCTATGCAGGCTGATCAGTGTTAACGTGGTAAGCTGATGTTAGCATGCTTCTTGTTGGTTTAAGTCGACACTATTTGAACTTTTTCCGCATTTCAATTTGGTTCCAGTTAATTGTATGCTGTTAGAGATGACAGAAAATGAATGATAAATCTGTATTTACCACAGAGAGTAGAGTCTGCACGCAAAGTCGACACCTTTGGTTTGATTGAGACCTTCCTACTTGGAAGCAAAAGTTGATATAAGTCTGGAGTTGAGAACCCCATCACTTTTAGTTTGTAAATAATGCTATCAACAGTTTTTCTTCTGGTTGGAAGTACCATTAATGTATTGAAGTCCTAATTTAAGTGACACAGGATCTGTGCTAAAGATTAGGGCAATGACAAGAATACAATATAAATTATTTTCAGCATATATTTTTTAAATAAAATATAAATAAAACAAATATTCTTTGATTTTTCAAAACTGATACTCCTTTTATATTGCTTTATCTTTTAAGGGGCTCTTTTTGTTTGTTTTCTTTAATAATTATTTGAATTCAAAATCTACGAAGGGTATGAATAATTTAGAGCATAGCTATAGATGTATGAGCCGTCTTTTAGAATGCCAAATGGAATCTGTTACGTCTTGTTGGTGTTTCTAAATAGCTGCAAATTGGAGGTTAGCACAAGCTGTTTCAGTCAGCATATAAACAAGAGTTTATTAATTTTGTTTAAGATTACAAGTGTGAAAACAACTCTGTGCACTGATCTACTTTTACAACATGGTGTTCACAACCTTTTATCCGACTGCTGGTGTCCATGAGTGCACCTCTAGTAAATAACCTTGCCCAAATATAACTCCTTTATTTCTTTTTGTGGTGCTTCAGTTAAAAACGAGTGCCAAGCAAGCACCAGCAACAGTTTAACATGTGAACTGGATTGGTGGGGAACTAGTGTTTACTGTAGAAAAAGAAGCATACGGCAAAAATAGGCTCCGAGTAGACAAAATCAAAGCTCAACACTTTGTTCGAACTTCACTGCCTGACTGCAGCAGCTCCGCTGCACGTCCGATAAAGACCATCAGTCACTTCCTCCAGCGCATTTGAGCCTCAAAGTTTCAATATGTAACCTAGAATAGGCTCTGTTCTGAGGCTCCTCGTCGGAGCGCGTAGACTTGTAGACTTTTTCTAACCGTCGCCATGTTAAGAGCATTCCAAATGTACAAAAAACTTGCAGCCAAACTCTTTGTGTGCTAGAGTAGAGGTCGATTGGAGTCACTGTGTAAATAATCCGGGTGGGCGACGGCGCCTCCGGAGCGGCACGCGGACACTCGCACTGTGCACAAACCGTTTTCCTCCTCCTGTTTGAGTTTTACTAGAACATCCTGGTAAGTTTAGCAGCACTGTTTTAATGTGTTTTTTATTTATGTCTTCGCCTGTTATGATGTTAGCCTTGTCGACGTTTACATATATCCGATTGCCTCCGCCGTCAGCAGACTGTTAAGCGATGGAAGCTTCGGGACACAGAGACCGGTAGCGTTCGTAGGAGCCAGCTGTACCCCTGGAAGTTACCCGGCTGGCCCGAGTGTATGTGTGTTTGCTTTTTCCCGTGCGTCCTCATTGCCTGAGATGGTAGAATGTGTGGAAATAAGTACATACCAGTGCCTTTTAGAGTCAGACATGGGGTGAAGTTGTAGCTTAAAGGAGGTGGTGTGGGCAGGGTGCAACAGAAGGTATAGTTTGAATTCAGACTTGGATTGTGGTTGGGTTTACTGTAGAGTTGTAGTGTGGACGGTGCCATATGAAGTCTGACACCCGCCGCCTGTAGATACACAAAGGCCGATCCCCTGCCACAGGAGGAAGAGTGCAGTTTTCCTTCCCGTCTCCCTCGCTCCCTTGTCTTCAACACACAAAACGTGGAGGGAAGCGGCCATCTTTACTGTACGTCGTCGTTGCCGTGTCTGTGAAATATTGTTTTATTTATTCCTCTTTTGTATGTGGGTTTATGTTGAACATTTGTTTTTCAGCTCAAAGTTTTAGGTCACTGTTCTTTTGTCTTATTTAATGTTTGTTTTATTTTTCAAAATGCACACAATCGTTTTTAATCCACTTCACGTTAATACCAGACACACGGGACTGTCCAAACTGGGGCGCCTCACTTCCACACACATGCATCACACATCTTTTTCCTATTCAAGTAATTGAATATATTTATTGTATCTCCATGGAAACTGTAACTTCTCTGAAGTTTATGGCCACATGTAACACAATAAAAACAAATGACATACTTAATTCTGTTGTGTGTGTGTGTGTGTTAGGTTTAGCAGATTCAGTCAATGTCAATGCAGAATTACCAAATCTACGCAAGATGTTCCCAGATTTATTTCTTATGTGAACAAAGTTGAGGCAAATATGTTATTCCATGGCCTAATCCTTTGATATCTTAAGAATCATTTAGATGTGGTCCTATCATTGGCCAAGTGAAAACTTGCATCTTCGTTAAATTTGCTGATGGAACAAAACAAAAATCAAATAAGAAATTCTTAAAATGTTCATGTTTCTTTAGAGCTTGCCTGGCATTGGCCAGCCACCAATATCAAGGCATAGCAAGGTTTTAAATCGTTACATCTTCACAACTGCTAGAATTAGGTTTTGTTAATAAATCTAAACCACCACCAGAGGGCACCAGAGATCCTTTCTTCAGACTTAGACTTAGACTGACTTTATTGTCATTTTGCATGCACAGGGTGTATACAGAACGAAATTTCGTTGCATATGGCTCAGGACAGTGTTTTGAGCTTCCAATGTTGTGGGGTTACTCCAGAATAAAATAAAATACAGTATAAAATATGAATATAAATATAAATATAAAGTGCAGGACTGACAGTAAAATAGAAGTTATTTAGCTCTGTACATGTGCAAGGTATAAAGTGGAGACCAGTTTTTGAGTGCAGTCCAGTTAAGAGTTCAGCAGTCTGATGGCAAGTGGGAAAAAGCTGTTTCGGAACCTGGTGGACCTGCACCGGATGCTGTAGAACCTCTTTCCAGAGGGCAGCAGGGAGAACAGTCCATGGTGGGGGTGTGAGGGGTCACTGATGAGGGGTTATTGTCATTTTCAGTGACTCATTTGATCTTTCCAGTCATGTTATTCACATTCTCATCTATCACTATACATCGATATTCCACATTTATTTAAAGTCTCACAAAGAAATTATTGTGTTTTACACATTTCATATACCTCTGGAACATTTTGTATTATTTGGGATTAGAAATAATCTTAAAACAATTTCAAATGTACTCAAGAAATCTCGAGTAATATCTAGAATTATTGGATTAGATCAGGTGTATACAGTTCAAAGTGGGGTTGAACCTCATTAGTTTAGCTCAACTGATTGTTTCCATCAGCCAGCTGTCCCTGCTGCCAGTTCTCCACCCAAGGACGTTGACAAAGGTTGTTAAAGCAGAGCTGGCCTTTCTGTACCTCTCAGATAACAGTTAAACATTTGATATCAGTTCATACTCTGTCTGGAGGAGGGAGGAGGAGTAACGGACTGTAATACTACCAACAAAGGGTAGAACAAGATGTAGAAAATTATTAGAAATGAGGTTCAGCCAAAAGCTGTTCAGTTTATTCTCTCTCTTCTCCCTGTTACAGATTTCTTCTGTTTTTGCTTTTCATTTATCACTTAAATGTCTCAGATCAATACATTTTTACGTCAAATATAACTTGAGTAAGTCAAAAATGTTTTCTTAAAGCGATATGTGACTGCATTTGGGCTATCCGTTTAATGTGTGGCTGATGCTGGAAATGATCAGAGGGGCTGAGTTTTTGCCACCGTCACTAGGACAGGGACTGAAGTAAGGATAGAGTTTCTCACTGAAGTTACAGCTAGTAAAGGAGAAGATGAGATGTGCTGCCTCAGCATCATAAAAGGAAACTAGACCCTCGTCATAATCCACAAAAACCCCCACCTTCTGGGGCTCAGACACCAAAACCAGAGGCACAGAGGGCCCGGTAAGAGCTCTGTAATGGCTGTTTCTTAGCCATACAGCCCAGTAGCCGTTTTCAGGACAAATGGCGTTCTCACCCTTCCTGTCAATAGACTCTTGGACCACTCCTAATTCCCATTTAGTTTTCCCTTTAACTTCAACTTCGTAGTAAAATCGTCCTGAGGAGAAACTTTGCTTTCCCAAGATTCCAAAGGCTGACAGTCGCTCTGGCTTGTCTGGGAGAACCTGTGCACCATCACTGCATCGTACAGTTTTCCCATCGTCGGACATCACCAGATAGGGGTTTGCAGTATTCGGATCCAGAGTCACGTCCACTACATACAGCCGGACTCTCGCAAGTTCAATGCGAGCGCAGAGCTTCTTCATCTCTGTTCTGATCGTCTCCAGTTGAGCTGCAGCCGTCCTCACTGTCGCATCGCAGGAGGACTGGACTCTGACCTTGGTCCAGTCCTTGGCGGTAACCGTCATTGTTGGGGTGTTTTGGAGCAGATGGAAGTGGTCTTCGATTTGCGACAGCTGCATCAGCTCAGATCTTTTCTTCATCAGCGTGGAGATTTCCTCTTCCAGCTCCTTTATGAAACCTTCTGCCTGTTCTTCTGTTGCTTTCTGCTTCTGTACAATCACGTCGATGAAATGATCCAGACTTTTTCTTGCAGCATTGATGAGATCCGAACAGTCCTCCGCAACAGCTGCTGTCACTTCCTCCGCATTCCGCTTGCTGAGCTTCACCGACTGCTTAAACTGCTCCATCTTTAGTAATCTCTCCTGAATCATCTCCTCAACACAAACTCTGGTCTTCTCCAGCTCTTTCTTCTTTTCTTTACACTCTTCCGTCAGAGCAACAACCCGGTGCTTTTTGTGGTCGGACGCAGCACAGCTTGGACATATGCACCTCCGATCGGTCTTGCAGAACAGCTCCAGAGGCCTCTCATGCTTCCCACACATCATGGTCTCCAGTTTCATGACTGGATTGATCAATGTATGTCTCTTCAGCACTGTGATTCTCGTATGAGGCTCCAGGTGAGTATGGCAATAGGCAGTAGCACACACCAGGCAGGACTTAAAGGCTTTCTGTTTGGGTTTGGTGCACACTTCACACAGAATCCCTCCTGAGCCGGCCGATACTTGTCCTGACAAGCTCCTGGCATTCCTGAAGTGAGAAGCCATCTCGGATATGAAGGTGTTGATCCGCAGAGCTGGTTTGGGATCAAACTGTTCCTTACACAGCGGACACTGCTGGTGGCGGCTGATGTTCCAGTGCTTTGTGATGCACGTCTTACAGAAGTTGTGTCCGCATGGTATGGTGACCGGATCTGTGAACACATCCAGACAGATGGAGCACAGAAACTGTTCTTCGGATAGGAAACTGGAAGCAGTCGCCATGTTCACTCACTGGAATCAAAAGGGTGAGGGAGGACTGTAAAAATCAGCAGTAACTCTTCACAAGATTGTAACATTACTTTAAAATCCATCAAAATGAATTGGTAAAGACATTTTGTTGTATAGGAGGTTATAAGAATCTTGTTGAAGGGCATTTGAGTGGCTTTACTCACCTGTGTTTTGTTGAAGAACTCTACCTTAAGTGAATGAGTCACTTGTTTTTCTTTTAACAGCCCAGTTGCTCCTTTAAAACTCCACCTCTTGTTTCATCTCCTCCCTCAAGTGGGATTTTGGTGTCTTATTGCAGGGTTTTTGTAAAACAGAACAATGAATCCCCCATGTCAATGCTGGAGTAAAGAGGACACCAACATTTTTTGCAAAGATTGTGCTCCTTTGCATCTACAGTCATGACTTAACAGTTTTGGTGTTGATGCAAATGTTCTTATGTTTTTATGACGTGGCGAAGACGGAGTAAAAACATTTAGTATACTCCAAGCACTTTTTATTAGCAAACATGTCAATGTTTCCAGTGTTGAACTATTCTTCTTCATAACTCCTGTCGTTCTCTCTGGAAGTTGATGCTGGATGTTAGTTCTGGGCCAAATCCTGGCTGGTGGTGACCCATTAGTAGTTTAGATAGTTGGTTTCTATTTATCCACCTTCTTTTTAAGAATCACAGATTCTCAGTGGGGTAAAGACAGGAGTTTTCCAACCATTTGATTGTTGCTAATGGCCTTGTGACATATTGCTCCATAGGGATGAATTCACAGATCAATTTTATGAACGAAGTTGTTTTTGGTATATGTTTTGATCCCACTTTTTTCCCCTGAGATTTTGGACACAATTAGGAGGAAAACCACTTGACTGGATGAAAACCAACATCACCACTGGATTGTATCTGGATGCTTCTCGGTTGACAACACACCAAACTCATGGTAGCTCTCACCTTTTACTTCTCTGGACAAATGATTTTCCAAATGTACCAAACAATCAAGATGCTTCATAAAATAAAACAAACTCACCTTTAACATAATTTGTTATTCTAATAAGGAGACAGTCCTGGTGTTTACTTTTAGAACCTCCTTACTTCCCTGAAACTCAATCAAGTTAAATGTAAGGGAAGTATGAATGATCACCTTTTTGAATATATGCTGAAAGGCAATTTCCAGATCATAATCTGTCCAACAAAATTACAAGAAATAGTCTATTGGAAAGTTAATCTGATGCTTTTCTAATGTCTTGTAGCAGATAGCTGTGCAGCAATCTTAATGTTAGCTTATTTGGTTTCTGTTATGATTCGTTTTTCGTGTTCCATTGCTACTTGGAAACAGAGGGGCGGTTTTAGTGTATATTTCTCTTCCAGGTTCAGTTTTGCATTTCAAATTCAGTTATATTTAATACATGTCACAGTTTGTCCCAACCAAGTATTTTGTAGTCCTTTCTGTACAGTACACAGATTTAAGCGACCCTTCATAAGTTCAATACATACATATATATATATATATATATATATATATATATATATATATATACATAATACATATCACCTCAGGAAGTTTTTAAGCTTAACCTTCTTAGTGTAGTAATACCTCCAGCATTTATTTCAACCTCTTCGTCCAAAGCATTTGATTAGAAATACCCTTTCTTCCCAAATATTACATTTGGTTCATCCCTCTGCTGAATAAGTTGGATATTACTGTTGCTAGGATACATCACCCTCAGGATTTTTCAGCTCTTCTTCAAAGCTTAGAAAGAATGAGAGAGCACAGACGCTGGCTAAAAGGAAAAGCAAAGCAAAATGTTAGAATGGAACAGGAAAACAAATTAGACAGGTTGGTCTTCAAGACAAAAAGGGGGTTGGTGAAGTAAAAATAACAAACATAAGCAAGCATAGGGGTAAGATTCAAAATGTTAGGGTGGTGACAGTGGTTTATAGTGGAAGTGATAGTAAAGGGGAAGGTGGTAACAATATAGAATAATAAAGGAAGCATTCTGGGTTTAAAATATTATATAATCCGCCTTCCTTTTTTTATTATCATTCTCTCTCTTAGGCATTGTCCTGTCAGTGTCCTGTCAAACTGAGGTTGCTGGTGTGATTTAATGACTCTGTGAGCCATTTTTGATTAAGTAGGTCAGTTAAAAATGCATACACACACACACACAGGTTACATTTGAAGTCCATTGTCCTGAGAATCTGCCGAACATCACCAATTGCTTCTTGCACAAGCGTCTGACGTTAGCCATAGCAATCATACCTTTAAGCATAACACAGTTGGATTTCTGTTAGCTGGGTAATTAGCTGTTTTAAAGATGTTTAACTGTATCTTTAAAAAAAAAAACAATTATGTAAATGTCTAATTTATTTTAATCTTGGGGTGGTGCACAATTTAATGTTTTTTTCTTTTTAAAAATAGAAAAGAATGTTGCGACGAGCGATTCACTTGCTAGCTGGCTAACTAGCCTCCAAGCTAGCTGCATCAAGTTAAGATCAGACTTTATTTATTGTAAACTAAAAGTAGCAATTTTGTCATTGCACATCTCTGAGAGGAAAAAAAATATTAGTCAATTAAAATATTTTAAGACAAGTATATGTGTTTATGGAAACTGAGTCGAAATACAGTGTTTAAGAATTGGTCAACAAAATTCGCAAGTATGCCTAGCAATCGCCCAGCTCCATTTCAAACAAATTAAACCGTCAATAGTTTATTAGAAACGTATATAGTGTAGATGGGTTGAAGCCGTCGGACGGAACGACATGTTATCCCAAATCTCTCTGGCCACCTTTGCAGCTGTATTCGTGGCGAGGCTTAAACGGGTTAACAGACATATAATGAGGTAATCCGCAGTGTTTGCATTGTTGGTGAGGTTGCGCTGGATGCTGGCTCAGCATTTATCCCCTTGTGGTATCGACAGAGCATAAAGGAACTGCTGCAGCAAGCCGCTCTCATTCATAGCCGGATTAGTGCAACGTGCAGTGTCTTTTTATTAGGATCTTTCCTCTTCTATTTTCTTTTTTTTTTTTAAACCTGGCTGACCCAAACAACAGAGTTTAAGCTGACCTTCAGGGCAGTGCTGCCCATTGAACCTCCTTTTTAAGTTTTTAGTTAAATGACCGCAGCAAAGATCTCACCTCAGCGTCTTGCCGCTCATTCACTTGAATGAACGAGAATGAATCATGCCTGCAATGATGACTTTGTCCATCTAGTCCAGACTTGAGCAATCTATTTTTAGAATGACAAATTGCTGTGGGGAACCCCTAGAAGTGCAGCTGCCTCCTCTCCTCTCCCTGAATGCAAACATTTAGCTGCAGTCCAGCAGTTTAATAATGAATAAACTCCCCGCTCCTGTCTCAGGTGTCCCTCATTTAGCTGTGCATTGCCATAAAATCAAAAGCTGATCCAACGTTGGCGTGGCTGACGGGATCGTCAACAAAGCCCAGGTCCGCTCAGATTTCACCACCAAAGCTCTTTATCAGGGCTAGCTGTGCACCGGTGCTCCTAAGGATCACTTTAGAAGGACTTTCTGCTGGAGCTGCTATTGATTAGTCATTGGATTCAACCAGTCTGTTTTCACTTTGTGCTTCTTCAACTTCACCTCAGAGTTGGGAGCAAGTTGGAGAAGCACTCCTTTACTTGAGCTAAGACAAATCTGCCAATTCCATTTTGCACATCAAGTATTTTGATCCTACTCAAAGTTCGAAAGTACTTCCCCCTGCCTCGACTCAGTTATTTTATAACGATGCCGCGAATTAAGGCCTTATTTCTAAAAATGTTTTATGTGCTTAAATTGTGTGTCAACAGCTGTTTAATAACAAATGTTCCAATGTAAGTCAAGTTTCTTCCAAGACAGTGGGATGTTAATTTCTTAGAAAATGTCAAATGTTCAGTGGAGAAGATTTGGTTTGAGATTGGTCTGAAAGTGTTTGACACAGTGTTAACATTATCTTACGTGGATTCCTTTCATTTTTCCACAAAAATGTTCCTTGCCAAGCAGCTTAAGCTGAAAATGGCACATCAATTGTTTTCAGTGTTTATTACTGTAAATGGAGTCCCACAGGGCATCACACTGTGTCCAGTTGTCTTTTAATGTTTTTTTTTTTTTATAAATGATTTACCTACTGTGTGTAGTAGGTAAATCTACACACATAAGACAAACAATGTGGTGTCTTATAGCAGAGCTAGCATGCTGGCTCACTGCGTATTGTGTAAAGGTAGGTTGGTTCTTCTTACCTAATCGCAATATATTCAAAGCAGGACATTGCATCGTTGTAGAAATACTTCACTGTCTTTCAAAAAAAAAATGCCAAGCTTAGTGTAATTCAGGAAATTTTAAATATTAGATATTCACTGAATAGAGTCCCTCTCATATTAGTTACTGTATTACAGGTTGCTCTAAAACAACAGCCAGAACTTTAAAGTTTTTGAACTACTGTTAATTAAGCAAAGAACAAACTCATGCTTTCCTGTGCAGACTCTTTGTCTGCACCAATGAAAATTCTCTGACCTCAGGGTAAAGATGGCTTAAAGTAGCTCGACATTACGTTGCTGTTATGTCAACAAGTGGGGAAAATTTTTTTACTTCATTTATCCTACACAAAGAAAACACAACCCAGGACATGTTTTGGCTTTCGTTCTAGTTTTTATATTACAGACCAGTATATTAATTAAATTATCTCCGTTTAGCAGCCTGTCAGAGACTAACTCTAATCTGTTGTTTGGTGAATTGAAGCTAAAGCCTGACGGATCCATATCTGATCGACTGTTTCTGATGTGACATTGAAGCTTATTGGACTGAACAGTCTCAGTTCATTTTTTAATTCAGTCTTTCTCCAGGCTGCATCAAGCTGCTAAAAATAGATAACTTTTAACGGTGCTGCCGGATTCTGGGTTTATTGTCTTTGCCGTATCTTGTCAGTTTGCAGTCTGAGATGTTTGACGGAACAGTTTTATATCCCGAAACTCTGAATAACTGTGTTTTCACACATGGCTTTTTTTTTTTGTCTTGAATCTCTTTCCAGAAACCACAGATATGAAGGTCAGAACCCCATTTGCTTCTGCGTTGTTGTTTTTTTCCTTTTTCTTCCAGCTTCCATTCAGCTTTTACAGTCATTTGAGCGTAACCACAGCAGCTAAAGGTTCCTCTGTTAGCTCTGTTTGCACGTGCTGTCACAGAGACGGGTGGCTGAAACAACACATGGTGAGGGAGAAAAATGAAGTTGGAGCTTCTGTCAGAAGGTGGTTGGGTGGGGGGCGTTTGGAGGGACGGATGAATCAGCAATGAATCAGAGATTTCGAGGCTGGGCCTCCTCTGGTTGCCTGTCTGCGCAGCAGACAGTGTGCCGACTGCCGTATCAGGCAGCTCTGTCTGGTCTCTGCAGGGACCAGACAGAGTTGATTTATCAAATGTGGTTATTCTGTTCTATATAGCATTCGCACCACTTAGATTTCACCTACAATTTATGTTTCTGAAGCAAAATTGTGCAAATTTTATTGAGAATACTGAGACTGTAATTTGCACTCTATGCTTTTATTGCTCTTCCACATCATTTTGATCATCTCTGCCAGGTTTTCGATTTTCTTTGTAAAATATCTCGAGCTCAATCAGATTAGACGGAGAGCGTCTGTAAACGTCAGTTTTAAAGTATTGCAACAGATTGTTCAATAATTTTTTGAGCAGACTTTGAACCATTTTAACGCTTGAATATGCTGGTATCTAAATTATTTCATTGTAGCACTGGCTGTATATTTGGGGGGTTTTTTTTCCTGCTGTAAAGTCAAACCTCATCTAGTGCTATTCAGAAAAATGTATCTACTTTCAGGATCGCCTCGTTTTTAGCTCAGTCCACCGTCCACCTGTTATACCTGCTGGTATATCAATCCATCTCATCAGTTGAAACTCATTATTCATGTTATGTAATCCTAATCCATCACATAGGGTTAGTTAGCCATACACTGAAATCATTGAATGTCCTAAAAATGGCTGACGTCCTTTTAAAGGTATTTCTTGTACTTTAGACTTTCATAAACTCAAAATTTAAGAATCTGTTCGATTATTATCCAGCACATTTTGTTTTATAATTGTTTTCCTTTTATTCTCTTTGGCGCACATACAGGTTCCAGTTAGGAGGTTTAACTTGAGATGACAATTATGTGCATAACTGTTAAATCGCTGGACAAAAAGCCTGATTCAGGAGTTTCATTTACACATTGCCTGCCTACAGTGAAGGCAACACAACAAGACAGATTATTGATGTAAAAGAGCATCCAGAAAAAATACTACCCATCTCCAAAGGTCAATCATTTGTTTTATTGTTTAAATTATATATTGGCAGACACCAATCTTCAAGTTTTGTTGGAATCTGAAGTACTTTTTTTTTTTTGTGGTCACTATTTTTTCTGGATGAACATAGAAGTGCACACTCTTCCCTTAATCGATTTAGTTGAACGACTCTTTGTGACTTCCTTTTATGTAACCGTTTTTTGTTCAAACAAAAAATTGCCCTAAAACCGGTGAGTAGTTGCTGAAACAGAGTTGCATAAAAAAAAACAACAAATGAATGTGATTGGAAGTGTCTGAATGAGAACCAAAATATCTTCTTCTTTACTGACTCGACACACAAGCGGTAATATTTAGTCATTGTTGGTAGAACACTGTGAGCTGGAAATCAATGGCAGCATGATTCAGTGTGAGATGCCTTCTGTCACAAATCCTTCATAAACAGTTAAGGAATAATAATAAGAACAGCCATATTTTCAAGGAGTTTCAGTAACCCCAGGATGCACTGAATCATAAAATATTAGCACTGACAGATTAAACTCTGTCATCGAACATATTTATTGCATATTTTAGTGTATGGAAACAATAGAGTTGACTGGTGTGATTTGCTGCAAGCTTCCCAGTCTGACTCATAGATATTAGCTGATGTGGATCACACTCTCACCTCTAACATAACCCTGCTGCTTTATATCTGCTGCATTAGCAAATCTAGCGTCACTGAGAAGCTAGCAGCATGTTTCTAGCTACTCGTCCCTGAGAGTATTATTACTGTCTGTGGGTAACTAATAATTATACAGATGACAGTGATAGATGTGCTCTTGTTATTAATGTTATTCAGCGATGACTGATGTTTTTCATAAAAGAAAAGGCCTTAATTGGCTGCTGTGCCGTCCTGGGGGAAAGAACTGACTCACTTTTGGCATCGGATCTGTATGAAAACTGTGCCAGGGACTAGCAGCCGCTCGCAGGTTTGTCCAGAGCTGTTGGACGACAGTCCTCCAGAGGTCCGAGCCTGCTGATGGTCACTTACAATGTCCAAAACAGCAAAGGTGGCGCTTTTCATTGAGCCTGAGGATTATTTGGAGGCCATGTTAGCTCTTTTTGTGCTTAACACAACATCATTTGAGAAGTTCTTTGTCATGAGAACAATGTCTGATGCTCTGTCCTTTGGGTTAAACACAAACTACTCGACAGGTTAGACCCCTGTTAGCTAACTGATCAAGAGCCGTCTCTCTATGCTGAGTGAATGGTGATCTACATTCTTTCGGAGTTTGAAGTCAGAGGGTTGGACTGCATTTGTAGTGCTGCATTCATTTATTTTACCAATGATAACAACATACTGTAATTTGAGTAAATAGATAGAGAACTAGCCTGGCCATTGCCTTCCTGTGCTATTCTGCTTGATTCAAATCTCATTTCACAGCACAGTCTGAGCTTCCTCCCCTTCTCTTTGACTCTCTCTATTAAATTTTCTACTGGGCCAATCAACAAACAGAAAGAGAAGTGGTGAACGATGACATCAATTTTTTGCGCTGTTTTAGAGTTGTAGTCTGTTAGCGACTGGGTAAAATTTAAAACCTCAACAGCGCTTACAGGAAGCAATCGTTTCTAAACAACCGATGGTCCAGACAGTCTGTACAAAGCAAAGCGTAGAGTGTTAACATCAACATTAGCATTACATACCATTATTTCCAAATATTGAGTGAGAAGTAAAACCCAAATTAAACTAGGTCTATAGTGAACATTATTACATAGCATAGGTTACGGTAACCAAGTGGTTTGAAAGTGCAGCCATTTCTAGAGATTTTTCTCTTTTTTTCATTTCCTTTTTATTTTGCCCTTTTACCTCGTCAATCGAGATAATGTTTTCCCAAGTTTTGGGGGTCAAAGTAATGTTTTTTTTTTGCAGGGGTGAAGCGTGAGGGGAATATAAGATAACCTTTTCAATTATTTCTGCACATGTGATTTTGATCTTCCCCAGTCCTGCTCAGATTTTGTTTGTAATGTATTTTTTAATTGCTTTGGGAGATTTTTTTTTATTGCCTACTTCATGTTGTCAAACAGCTGTCTGTTGGAAAAATATCATCAACTTATGATTTCATTTAGGGAAAAAAGCTATCCAAACCAACCTGGTCCTCTGTGAAAACGTAACCATGAATCATGGATTAACCAATCATGAATTAACTGGGATTAACCCCATTTTTGCTCCGACTCTAAAAGTAATCAGGCCGCAGGCCAAAGAAGAATCAAGAAATAAGGTGTGATATAAGGAAAATGTGGTTAAAATACAAGAGAAATCCACAGGGAAGTAAATGTGTTTTTACAGCAATGCAAATGAAATATCTTTACTGGAGAAATAGATGAAAAACTGACTGTAAGTAAATGCAACTCACAAAAATCAGTAAGCAATTTTAATGTCCTCAAAGCTTTTCTGTACTTCTGTAAAGAAAGAATATTAGCATATTATCTGAACTCCACAAAGATGGCTACAGTTTGCACATTTGCATCAGAGTAGAAATCCTGTAAAGAAGCATCAAAAAAAGGAAAAGAGAACAAAACCTTGAAGGTTCTTCCTCCAACTTTCCTCCCCAAAAAATCCAGGATTTCAGCAAAAAACCTCCTACAAGTCGGAAGTCATTTTTGAACTTGCCTCGGTACATTATTCATGGCCTAGCTGCTGCCGTTGGCCCGCTCGTGTGCCATGGCCTATTTACTGAAGTGCTCATGAATCCATTAGCCGTGAACAGCGGAAAGCTAAGGCTCATCCATAAGCAGATTCACAGCCACATTTCATTTCATAATATCTTAGACAATGAGAGGGAATAAACAGCAGCTGGACTGTGGCTAATTCATCAATCGGGGGGGATGGGGTGGTGATATTTCTGTCCATAACGACACGAGGAAACACCGGCCGAAAACTGGAGAGTAAATCCTCACAAAGTCAATAACGCAATCAGTGAAAAACAAACATTACGTGACTTGTGTTGCTACTACTACGTCAAGTATATTTGGCGTCAAATACCACTCTTTATTGATGATTTATACTTTGCAAAAGTATTCATGGCCCTTGAAGATATTTTGTCATGTTGAGGCCACAGTGTTCTCGGTCTGGCTGGCTAGTTGGTAGAAGTTAGTCGACTCCATCTGAAGCAGTTCTCAGAAACAGACAACTAAATGTTTGGTCATTCAGAGGAAGGCTTAAACCTTCTAGGGTTTTAGAGTAAAGAGTAAAACAAAAAATGGAGACCAAGCTAGTTTTTCAAACTTTGTGAACCTGCAATTTCTTTTCCCGATCTTTCTGTACGGCAGTGTTTCCAGTCCTCACGCCCCCCCTGCCCTGCATGTTTTAGGTGTTTCCCTTCTGCCACACACCTGGATTGAATATTTTGGTGATTAACAGCCTTCTGCAGCACTTGATGGTCATTTAATCATTTGAATCAGCTGCTTCTGGAATAGAGGCACATCTAAAACATGCAGAGCAGACCTGAGGACTGGAATTGAGAATACAATGCTGTACGGTAAGAACTAATTTAATCAGTTTTTCTTCTTTTTTTTTTTTTTTTTTTAACCAAATAAAGTCTTCCCAATGCATTTGGGAGTACAAAAATGAAAGCTACTATGAAACTGAATCTTAATCTTCCTCTGCAGCCACTAGGTTTTCACCAAGAAGTGACCGCGCCGAAAAGAAAAAAACAAAACCATGTTTTTCAGTCACACCGCATATGCTGTGTTTCCATTGCGCAAAGTGAAATTACAAACATAAAGTTGCAACCAGATGTTACTACTGACTGGACGGATGAAGAAAACGACAGGAAGTGGTAAGAGGACAATGTGGTATGTTTTTTAGTGAATTATAATGTGTGATTTTTATTGCATTTTCTTATTTAATGGTAACGCTGCAATTGCAAAATTTTACTTTTTCAACAATAGAAGCATATCGACAAGGCTTTGTAATAGAAAGGGAGCTGCAGAGAACAGATGAATGCGTGGGCAAAAGAGTGAGCCCCTTATGCCTGCATAATTTTTATTTTCTGGAGATGTGAGGGTTTTTTGTTGTTGTTTTTTTTTTTTTTTACATTATTGCGTGTTATTTGTTTGCTGGGAGATTAGACGCAGGTGCCACATCATGTCAGACCAGACACATCACTGCAGAACGTAACACAGGAAGTCACAGCCGTCACATTCACTCAAAAGGGAGGAGAGGATGTGGGAGTCTCACTGATGCACTCTGCGCTTTACTCCCCCTGCCCTCCTATGCTGGCATCCTTTGGTACCATTTGTGCCATGCTAATTAAGTATTTATTACATCAGGTGGAGCTGGCAGACAGCTGCCACTTGCCTCCCTCTGTTCTCCTCTCTCTCTCTTCTGCCAGGCTTGATCTATTTTTCCACCGACTAACCCAGTTGTCCCGATCGGTCTTTCAATCAGCCTGCTGCGTGCGCTGCCCCACGCGCGACGCTACGGACGTTACATTTTGTTCTCGTGCTCGATTCTGATGCAGCACTGTAACCTAACCTGTTGTTTTTCTTCAAGGGATGCGCCGCGTTCCTAATTATGGGAGCGCGGAACCCAGCCGTGCGTCGCCTCAAGACGAGCAGAGGCAGAGGCAGGAAATCAAACCTCTCGCCAATGGTGACGGGTTTTGCAGCCGCAGTTCGGATTAAGCCGACATTCCCATTGTGCTTCAAAGGGGTAGATAGAGAGCGTGGGCTGGCATTCAGTTGGTCAATAGAGCAGGGGATTACACTGATAGCAGCCTTTCCAGTGAAGCCATTTGCAGGAGGGCAGGATGGTGAGTGAAAAGGTCAACCCTTTTGGCAGGAATCCCCTGTGTCCTTGCTGCAAGCAGCAACGAGAAATGTCCAAAAGGCCAAACTTTGTGAAAATAATCACAAACTAGAGAATGATGGCATGTGTTTTCACTCTTCCCTCGCCAGGGTTACTAATAACTACATATTTATTCAATCAAGAAGTGAAATTGAAAGGGAAAACGATTGGTTTATGGTTTATCTTAACCACGTCAAGCCAAAAGAAACCTGCTACAAAGCCAAGTCTTCTCATTTCCATCGACACAATATTGAATAAGACTCCCAAAACTTCTCATCCAGAGAAACCGCTGTTTGGTTTTGGAAATCCAGTTCTAATTAAGTTCTGGCTGAGTAACTAGTGATTTCCAGGACAATACCTCATACCTCTAATGTAAGTTCTAAGAACTTAGATTTGATGAATGTTCTGGTAATGTGCTTTGTAAGTTCTAGAAAGTACCTGGTAAATACCTAAAGAGCACAGGGTAAGTTCAACAAGATCTCCTGGATCCAGAAGATCATCCGGACAGTTCTGTTGGAGCTCATGGAAATTACCAGATAAGTTCCACGAAAAAAATCACGTAAGTTTGTGCAAAGCCTGGAAAGAATCCGGAAAGTATCCAAAGGAATCACAAGAAGAGGTTTGCTGAAGTTCATGAAAAGCACTCAAAGGGTTCTATAAAAAGAAAGTATGTGGAAAATTCAGCAAACGTATCCAAAACAAAGCAGTAGAAAGAGATCCACAAAGTTCTACCAGGGGTCCTTCATTTCTTTCTTTCGTTCGTTGTTATCTCACCTTGCTTATTTCTTCCATCAAAGTCTAACAGCTCTGTCAAGTTGCATGTTTACTCCTAATGTTTCCACAGAATTGACACCTCTTATCATTGTGCAGCAACATTAGTCTGCACTTCCCACAAGCGTTCATCCAGGGCCAAGTGTTACGTCTACTTCTTGAATGGAAAATTGCAGAGGTGGAATATTCACCCACACATGCGCCGGAGACAAATGCCTAGCCGGGGCTCTTGAGAGTCACAACTAAACTCCCATTTGCATTTGATGGTCTCATTAAACAGCCCATTAGGGAGCCTCGCCATGCGATGGGGAGGATTTCTGCTGTAATTTGCAGTCTGATGGCCGCAGCCGTGCTTTTCTGCACAGCTCTACCAGGTGCCCTTGGAGGCAAGCTGGCGTTTGTTCTAACGAGGTTCCACAGTGTGTGTGTTTCTGAGTATTGATTGGAGTGGGTCGCTATCGTTGAGGTCTGGTGGCGACACAATTGCTGATTCAGTCTAAAACTAGCAAATCTAACTGACCCAACAATGAGCAGTATCATTTGAACGGTCATTTGTTAGTTTCTAATAGTGTCGTACTTATCGTTTCTTTCTAAAGACCAACATTTAGTTTTCTCTAACAATTACATAAGCTGATCAAGATGGAATTTGTCATGATTTTGATTGGCTGCCATTCAATCATGGTATCATAAATGTTTATAGGACCAGTCTTTATACCCTGGTGCTTAATTTTACACACCTATGTTCATCTGAATTCATTGATTTAGAGTGCAGTATTCAGTCTGTACTTAGGACCAGCGTTTGGGCCTCAACACCCAAAGGTTTGTTGGATGCATGAACAACACTGAACATCCCAGAGTGGACGGTGGTGGTGGCACCATCATGGTCTGGAATTATATTTGTTTTGAAGTTATCAAGGAAATCATTATCTTTTTGGTCAATAAAATTATAAGCACTTTGAAATACCAATTAGCTGGAACTCAAAACTCGCAAAAGTAGAGACATTTTAGGATGCTCTACCCAGTCCAGAACCAAGAGAACATCCTGTAGGTCTCCCTAAAAGGCTTTTGGAAATTTGGAGAGCTCCTCCATTGTAGCTGGGGCAAACATTCCCAACTCAAAATGTGTGATGCTAGCCAGACACCTTCCGAAGAAAAATGAAAGTTTTATATTCATCTTCTTGACAGATTTGTTTATCTTGTGCAGTTCAATTGGATTATGTCACATTAATGGTGGAAAAGGCTTTTCTATGATTGACCATTGTCTGTTTTGGTGGCCTCACAAAATCTTATTATTATTTCACAGATGACATAGGAAGAATGTCTGCCAGTCAAACTAGCACTTTTTCATAAATATTAAGGAATTATTATTAAAACAAGCTCCTATGTCTTGCTGAAAAGTTACGTGTAAGTAAATTTTGTCTTATTTCAAGTGTTCTAAGATATTTGCACTAGAAACTAGACCAAAAATACTTGGTAAGATTAGTTGTTTTTCAGTGTACCTGTTTATTGGACTCTCAATTCCTTTCCATATAACACCATCAGCATTGGTTTGTAGATCCAGGTGCTTCACATTTGGAGAAAACATCTCATTAAGCTTTTAAAGCCAAAGCGGTGAGCAGCGAGTGTATTTGGGAGTCGTGCTGGGCAAGCAGGACAAAACTTTACAAAAGAGTGTGTCAGGTGTTTTCAGAACGCCCACACTCTTACGGCGACAAAAAGATAAATTAGAATCTGCTAAGCTGGAAAAAAACACACTTGCTCCCGTTAATTAGTCGGGTCTGTAAATGTTAGAAGAATGTCACAGCTCTCCCTGAGCTGTATCTCTTTCTCTCTCTCTCTCTCGCTCTCCAGGATCCACTGTCACCCTTTTAATGGCAGTTCACTAGAAGCTCTCAAGTCGAGGTATATAAATAACTCTCCTATTGTTTGCACACACAGAGGCGAAGACCCGGCTGTTTGTGAAGGGGAGCGCGCATATCGGATAGTTACCGCCAATGCATTCAGGTTGAAAATTAAACTTTTACAATCTCTCTGCATTATTAATGACGGAGGGAGACCTGCAACTTTGAACATTTTTAACTGCAAGCTTTTTTGCTTTTCAGCTAATGATGCACTAAATAAGAACTAATATGCTGTCCTGTGTCGAGATTAAAGAGCGGAAGCGCCAAGTTGGTATGACGCATCCTTAAAATGACTCTTTCATTACGATTGTATTAAATTCATCTGAAGACTGATGGTTGTTCTTTGATAAAAACCGCCCCGGCTGATATCTAATACTTTTTTAGTACCAACAATATATTGGGTACTCAAAGAGACCCATATTTTGCAAAAACTAAAGATTCCTTCTGTTTTCCTCATATCTTTAACAATTAGGCTTTACAAACCAAAACGGTCCATCTCCATTGCACAATTATTCAGATTATATTTCACAGTTTTATACACTCTGATCTGAATATAACTGGTCCCGATGCACAAATGTTTTCATTTTGTTTTATTTCTGCTTTGTTTTTTCGAAATAGAAAACTATTATCACTATTATTGAAAGAGACAAAGGCCCAAAGTCATATTGGAGAAATAGAACATTTTTATCACAACTGAAGGCAACATGGTTACGTGATTGTGCTCTAAAATGACATGACAAAATGTGTCTGCTTCTTTGTTGTTATTCTAAATTCTGACGTCAGATGTGAATTGGATTTGACGACATTCCTGAAGCAAAGTTTCAGTGTAACTAATTGTGATATAAAATGGGGAAAGTCGTATTGTATGTTGAAACATATTTTGGTTTCCTTTGCACATCTCCATGCTGTACCCTCACATTTCTTGCTTGTGATTTTACCTGGCAGTCGTCTTATGGAGCTCAAGACTATTGCCGTATCGATATAGAGCCGCTCCTCTTGGGGTTTTGACCCACCGTCCTCTGTCTCCTCCTGAGCTCAGCTGACGATGAGTCAGGGAGATCTGCAGTCCTGTTGTCTGACACAGATAGATCGTGGGAAGTATTTCTCCTGAGCGAAAGCGGCCTAAAAGCGGAGCGTTGGGCTGGTGCCAGATATTGCTCAGAGGAAGACTGC
This sequence comes from Xiphophorus maculatus, assembly GCF_002775205.1. Taxonomy (NCBI): domain Eukaryota; kingdom Metazoa; phylum Chordata; class Actinopteri; order Cyprinodontiformes; family Poeciliidae; genus Xiphophorus; species Xiphophorus maculatus. Next base: position 15,795,120 of record NC_036459.1, on the reverse strand, counting down.
TCCCGTCTCATGGATGAATCACTCACAAATTCTCACAGTCTTGCCTTCTGGCTGTGTTTGGGGTCTCGAAAAAGATGTGTGTGTTTTTTTTCTTTTTTTATAGTGTTGTGAGAAATTTCGACAAAATCTCAGGTTAGGAGTCATTTGGCGTAAACAGTGAACAGAGTGCAAGTTTGTACTTTAATCACATTATAAACACAAAGCCTTAAACAGCTTCAATACATTCTCTAAAAAATGGATGGCAAACTAGAGATGCACCGATCCGATATTACTATCTGTATCGGTCCCGATATTGAAAAAGATTCTAGATCGGGTATCGGTGACGATGCGCTCGACCCGTAAGTCAGATCTATTCAGTGAAATTCCTGGTGCTCTGAGTCAGGCTTGATTATTTATTGCACATTATTCTTAGAATTTCTGAAACAAGGGTTGTTGCAGTTTATTTTTTACATATTCGACCAAGGCAGTCAATCTATTGTTTTTCAGTAGAAAAACAATATTTATAAACTTTATTTATGAATAAATAAAGTTTGTTTCTTTATTTATTTTACATTGGCTACTCTACTCCTGGTTGAAGAAATTAAAGTTGCGCTGTTTTTACGGGTTTCACCAAGCTTGTGAAGCTATTGGTGTATTTAGTTGTACTGTACTGGTGCAGAGTTATGAAATAAATTTGTAATTCAATACATAAAAAAAATGTTCTGAGTGAATTCAACTGTTTTTCTATATCGGATCGGTATCAGCTGATAGTAAACCTCAGATGTTTGGTGTCAGAAGTGAAAAAAGTGGATCAGTGTCTCCCTATATGGCAAACCTTAAGACATGGCTGTTCACCGAACCTGACAGGCAAAGATTGCGTCGATCAAAGAAGCAACCAAGAAGCCGGCGGTCACTCTGGAGGAGTTGCAGGAATCTACAGCTCAGGAGAAACAAGAAGAAGGTGGAAAAGTGGAACAGTTCTTTTGGTTAGTTCTCATTTTCTGTCCGGGCTTCAAATTCTTGGTGTTTTAATGAATACACTATTATTAGAAATGAAGAACTATTACATCATTGAACTGTTTCGGGAAATCACTTAATCAAAGCTGTATTCATGTCTTAAATAATTTTTAAATTAACAAATCTTTAATCTTACGGACGTGACTTAGTTTTTCTTATTATTCTAAATGTTTCTTGTAAATTACACGACTTTTAGCTATACATTGAATTATAGCTCATGTATGTTGTTATGCATGTTAATTGTAATTTTTTTCAATCCTTTCCAACAACCCGCTGGAGGACTACAGATGAAAAGTAGCCTCTTTGGCTAAATCTGGCATATTTACATGATGTATTCATGTTGATTAATATCCATGGGTCTCCTTAAGGAAATAAATAAAAGTCACACATTTTAATTTCAAACAAGACGGAAGCGCCATCAGAGTATGTAGAAAAATAAGAAAAAAAGAACTTTAACAGGGCAGTACTCGGGTCAATTCATAAAAACTAACACACACCCATATGAACAATGAATTTATCCCACTATGTCCAAATCATATTTTAGCTTTGCTCATTTTATCATCTGGTAGCAACAGAAGTCGCCATGGTGATATGAGGTCAGTCAGCTATGAAAGAATGTATGACAACAAAATATTTCCTTATCAAGATGATCTCAGAGAGACAAAATTGACACAACCGTAATCCTTGCCAAGAATATAGTTTAAATACTGAGTTAATTAAAAAGCTCAAGAAGACAGAAAACTATTAGGAAATATTAGAAAAAAAAATGTAACTCATCAAAAATGGTAAAGATTTCTTTTTTAGCCGTATAAAGATTTTTGAAGTTGATATGGTGTCATACAAGAAACAAGAATCTGTTGAGCAATGCATTGACCAGAAACTCTGGTCGAGTTGCACCACAATTCTTTTTTACTCTTTTCAAACGGAAGCCAGACGAGAATCTAAATTACAAATAACCACTAAGTGAAATATTGCAGTTATTTTGAATGAACCCTCAAACTGTGAGTGGCTGAATATGCTTCCTGTATGCAGAGCTTGTGGCAGATCAAACAGACCTGTCACTTCCTGTTTTGAAAAGTTCATCTTAACAGTCCTTCAAAAATGCTTGCAGGTTGTTACATATACTACATAGAAGTAGTTTATGTTGAAATTAAATTATCAGTGGTGATTCTACTGGAAAGTATGACTATTAATAAACAAAAGGCTTTTCTACCAGTGTTTCTTTCCATTTTTTTTTCGTAGAATCTCCATCTTCCCATCAGTTTGGACCAGGATCTCAGCATCCCCCACAGCATAATGCTGCTGCCACCATATTTCTTTGCAGGATTCAGTTTTATCTCAGGAAAACACTTTTTTATATGCTTGCAACATCCTCTATCTGACTTGGACTATAAAACTAAATATAATGCTTTGTATGATGTTTTTGGTGTGCCTTTCCCCCCCATAAAGCCCAGATCTGTGGACTGATAGTTATAGTGTGGAAATAAATCAACCGATGCTGAGCTGTGACTAATGAGCTGTATGAAATATAGTTTGGAATATTTTTGCCACCTATCCCTGTTTTAAACTTCTCCGTCACAATCTGTGCTGTTTGTTCTCTAACAAACCTTTGAGACCTTCATAAAACAGCTGGATATATGGTCGACACAGGTGGAGGCCATTAACCAATCAGAGGAATCCGGAAGGGGATTGGTTGCACCGTGGTCTTATGGTTCAGTACATTGAAATATGTGCTTAAAACGTGACAAAATATGAAAAAGATTAAGGGATGTGGATACTTCTGGTCCGCACAATCACGTTCTGATGTATTTATGAAAAAGAAATACTGAAAAAATAAAAACGCTGAAGAAGAGCAATAAACAAGGTGTTGTGTTTTTTTTACGTTAGCATCATTAATATGTCAAGATGAGGAGGATGCTGGTTTTGATGAGGAATCTTCACCCTCGCCCCTCCCATGAGCAGCGTTGCCTCGGCGACAGCAGGTTTACGTGATGACGTCGGATGTATATGAGCGCAGGCGGCGGGATCTCTCTCCCTTTTACCGCCATCGGAGCGGAGTCTCTTTCTTCAGACTACCTAACTGCGCAGCGCCGCTAGACCAGTTCATCCTCCGGCCGCAGAGCGAAGGTAAGCGACAGCGCTCGGGAAGGACTCGGTTGCCGACGCCCAAGACTTTTGCGTTGCCCAACGGAGTTCAATTTTCAGTCAGCTGGCGAAAACGACGCGAGGAGGACGTCTGTCGTTTTGCTAATGCTAGTCCAAACGAGATAGCGGCAGCAGCCATTGAGCGCAGGCTCCTCCATGATGCGATAACGTTACACGCCTGTAGAGGAATAAAACAACGGTTCTCCGTCTCTCTTTGTTTCACCGGGACGCTTTAAATGGTTATTCCTGTAACATGACAACACGTTAGGATAATTTCTATAAGCTTCGACGTTTATAGCATTTGTTGACACGTGTTTAGGTTCTTGTGTTTTCGGACTTAACGTTATGTTTTGGGACGGTAATACTCCGGCAGCGGGTGGGACGCTGCTGCCCACCCGACGCGACGACCGCCAGGAGTCTTGCATAAAACAAAAGGGGGTTAAAACGTGGTGTCGGGGACGCCTAGTAACTGGACCACATTATGTAGCCGGGGCAGCCTACCTGCCTGCCCGTCTGACTAAGACGTTCCTCCCACTGGTTCGGGCGGAGTGGTGCGCATCAAGCTAGCAGCATAGAAGCTAGCTAACTAGCCTGAATTAGTGGAGCTGCTCGGCGGCAAAAGCGGGAGGCCCGGCTGGAGTTGCACCGGGTAACACACCGAGGCTAAATACTGACCTACATTTATAGGTTGACTTGTGCGTTTTTGGGACTTTTTTTTTTATTTGCATGAAGTCTAAATGTTGACAGGCGCGCAGCCTCCCGTCCAGGCTTAGACTGATGGTCTGGCAGACCTCAGCGTGCAACACGTGGTCGTGGCCGGGATTAGGAGGAGGACGGCTCTCCACAAAAGAAAAGTTGGGCCCAGTAATCTGCTGCTGCGGTTCTGTTCCCGAACATCTTACTAACGCACTGGGGTTTCACTGGAGGAGCTGGGCCAGCAGGGCCTCTGCTGCCTCGGAGACCCGATCCTGGATTAACCGGATAGATGGATCTTTCTAACCAAACATGATTTTAGTTTTTAGTTTTTGATTTGATTGTACAAGATTGAAATGCTAAACCACTGTGGCTTGTTTTGAGATAATGTTGGCTTAAAATAAATTCTTTAAAAAATTTTTTTAGATTTCATTAATATTTATTTATTAATATTTCAAAATCAGAAAGTCATATTATATAGACTCATTATACATGTAAGGGTGCATTTGAATTACATTTGGATGATTTTGGCTTAAAGTGAATGAAAAGTAGAAATGGAGAAAAAAATTGGGGGGGAAAAATGTGATTGCTCATATCTGTTTTTTTTGTTGTTGTTTTTTTCAAAGAAACGTCGTTATGCTGTCCAGGAATTTACTGTCCGTTTATTTACAGGACAAAAACATAAGTCAACACCAGCAGATGACATGGCTTCCAAATTAATCAGTGTAGATACTTAAAATTATACTTCAAATAACTTTGGTTCAGTGCCTCTCCACTCTCCCTGCAGACTGTTGTACCTTGCTGTCCTAATGAAAGGCCACATTTAATTCAACCTGAGTGAACCACCAAGCAATAGTGCATCAGTTTTTATCCATAAGATGGATAAGTTGGTATTTGGTGGGATTCCAAGCCTTGAGAATCTTCTCCAATCTCTTAAATGGGCTTGACAGTTCTTTTGAGGATGCTTGTGAGACCTTTTCTTTTTTTTCTACTTTTTCCTTCCTCTCAACTTTCTTTTTTACACACTTGGGACCCGCACACATGAGCAACCCCCTGTTGACCTTTTCTTTTTTCTTTTTCTTTTTTTTTTTTATGCGTCTTTAAAATAAAAGACCTCTGCAGCTGAAGCTGATCCGCTTCAGCTGCAGATCTTGGGATGTGGACTCTGAAATCAGGCTTGTAACATTTTATCTATAGATTTGATGGAACCCAGAACCTGTTTTGCTTGTTGTCGTAAGAGCATTGTTGCAACATTTTTATGTTTTTAAACCTGAAGGCTCAAACTGCTGGATCAAAACAAAGATGTCCCCCATGGGATGGAAGAAGGCCAAACTCTCTGTTGGCATGGTAATCTATTCTTCCCAGCTCAAGTGGGAAACGAGTCAATGTGTAATGGTGTAAATGAAAGCTATTGCTAGTGGTGTAGCCTACACCAACATGATCACTGGCTAAAAATGGAGATTTGGACAGAATCTTCTGGTTACACTATCCTTCAGACGACGTGGGCTCAGACTTTGATTGTTCTCTGATTCAGGATCTGTGTTGAGTGGGAAGGAGCTTGACTGTTTATGAATTTATTTATTTTTTTAGCACTGGAGGCTCTTGTAGTGACAAAGTGAGGATTCTTGAGTATTTCTCCAGCATCCACACAGAGTCCAGACATTTCCAGGCAGGTTTCTCTGAACAGAAAGAAAATACGTTGATCTCTTCATTGCATGTAATCTCTGTGTGACTCCTGACTCCATTTATTCCTCCTGAACGAGGCTTCTTCTTCGTACTCGCTGATCCTCATGCAGATATTCTTTAACGACATATTTCAGTAGCGAGCGTCGTCTGACAGTAAGGTCTGTACATCCTCCAATCGATCATAAATGTTATTAGAGAGGTGCACCGATCAGGTTATTCCTGAAGACACCAATTTCTATTTAAAGTTTTTTGTTTTGTTTAAGATCTGATCTGCTCGATGTCTCACCTCAAAGTTAAGTCAGCAGTCAGTGACCAAGTTTACCGCCATTTTCTCAGCCAGTCTGTCATTTAGTGTTCCACGTTTTGATAAGAACTATTTATTACTCTTTTTTTTTTTAAAAAGCTACCTGTATGACTCAGCAATTATAACCCCACGAACACAAATATAGGTCTTGTAAAGCATCCCCATTTGCTTCGTTCGGACATCGGTCACAAAAAGAAGTGTGATACGCATCGTTAAAATACACACAGTAACTACATTTAATTATATTTTCATATTTATTGACCTCATTGAACAAACAACAATAAAAATAATAATAAAATGAACAATTATGACAGTATAGTGTTGGAGGTTTTTAAATGGCATTGACTGGAATTTATCAAGGGGAACGGTAAATCAGAATTATTATAAGAAATTTACCATAATAAATGATACAATAAATAGCCATCCTTATCAAGTATAAAATGTTTTAGCAAAAGACTTCACATTGTTTTTCTTTTATCTCTCCAGTATCATCAAGATGGCAGACATTGACAAGTAAGTGTTGATCACCATTTATTTAACTCAGTTATTTAATCCATTATTTTTCAGAAGGTTTTTTTTGGTCTATTTTTGTTACAAATTAAAAAAAACAAGCATACATCACCTCAAACAAAAATATTCTACCACGAAAATGTAGCACAACTAATGACCAATTGTGCTATAATATTTGAAGTTAATTTAAAAGTATTTGCATATGAATGGGAAATCATATGTTTATGAAATCTCCCTAATATTGGCAATAGATTAATTGCGTAGCTCAGTTTTCTTGCCAAATTCAAGCTTGACTAAAGCATCCTTCGGCCTGAACGTGTTTAGTTTTATCCTCAACAAATTTCTCTCAAAATGCCCCCCTGAGTTAACTGGGGTCACTTGACACCTGCTGACATCACCGATTCCGGTGGGGCCTGCATAACTTGACCTCTAGAGGGCAGCGTTACCAACCAGGTCTGCTGGCTACCACCAGGGTTTTATTTTCTTTCTAACATTTGAGCGACGGTGACTGCGATCCGCCAAGAGCTGAGAGCGGCTCTGTGAATGTCGGCCGTCACCGTGGGGACGGATCCGTCTCCCTGACAGCCAGCGATTGATTATTTCTCACCCCGGAGCTGCAGAGAGGCTAAGCTTCTCAGCTGGTGACGGCGCTTTTAAAGCAGAGTGTTGGAGCTCAAAACGTGCTGCCCGTTGCAGGTTAAGCAACAGAATGATCACTTATTTTAGAATTAATCGATTAATCAATTGAAAAAACTACAGTTATTTTAAAATACTTTCTGAAAGGGCTGAAAAGATTATTCGATTGAAATGACTACTATTAACATAATTATGAAATGGTATTTGTTAGGGCTGAAATGATTGATTGATTGGAATAATCAACTAATTTAGTAATGATTAATCGTTGGTCTATGAACTCAAAACGCCATTTGGTGGAGGATAAAAAAAACACCCAATGTATTCAAAGCAGCAATTAAGCCAAAACTATACAAACAATATCTACATTTTGCATTTAAGTTAGCATGTTTTAATGTATTTCTAATATTGTATAAGAAAAGCAGTTTGAAATTGAAGGATCTGTAGAATGTGGGATTAAAAAAAATCTGATTTAATCAGAATAATCGATCTTTAAAATAATCCTTAGTTTCTGCATGTGATGATGCTGTCGGTTTACCTGCTGAAACGTGTTCAGTGACGCTTCTGTGGACTAGAGGAGTGTGAAGTGTGTGTGTGTGTGTGTTTTGGCTGACCGCGGTCTCTCTTCTCCCCCTCCACCCCGAGCAGCAAAGACCAGGCTGAGATGGACCCTGCAGACATGGAGGACGTAGAGGATGTGGAGGAGGAGGAGACCGGAGAGGACGAGAACAGCAAAGGTCGGCTTTCAACCGCAATAAGCAACTTCTTGTGTTGGGAGTAAATTACTGGCGTGTAAAAAAATAAATAAATGAATGCCAGCGGGGCAGTCGTGTTCTTCTGTTTAAACTAGCATGACATGCTAATCCTCTTTATTTTGAATGCTGCTGATGTTCATGCATTTCCTTTGATGCCCCCGACGCGCTGCTTCCTGTGGAGAGAAACGCTGCTTCTGCCTCGTCCAGTTCAGACTGCTTCTGCATGTAATCTGCAAGCTTAGAATGATCTCTCTCTCATACACTCACACACACACACACACTCCAGAGTCCCTCTTTCAGGTTGTTGGAGCAGTGAGGTGACGGGAACTTCACCAGCAGCTTTGTTTTCTAGACTATGCCAGTCCTTGTTGTGTTGACAAACAGTTTCATCATCTCCCAAACAGCAGCTGCTGTTCTCTTTTCTTTTTCCGTCATTTTCTTTCCCCAAAGAAGTATTTTTGTTTGAAAACGAGCAGCTTGAGAAACGTATGTTTGTTTGATTCCTCGTCTCCTTTAATCTTCACGCCTGCTGGCTGAGATTTGATAGGTGCTAGCAGCGCGTGGAACACAGCAGCTGTGCTAGTTCTCATCAGAAGACGACACCCCTTTGTTGCTAAAATGTGTTCTGTAGTGAATTTGCATCACATTTTATCCTACTGAATAAAAGCTCTACAACCTGTACAGGCCATGTTTTTATCCTGTTTGCTTCTCTAAACCTGTCAAAATCGTCATACTCTGAGTGAACTCAAGATGGCAACAGCAGGCAGTGCTCAAGAAAACAACAGATTAGATGCATGTATAATTTTTCCTTTTTAAATCTGTTTTCTTGCAGCTCGTCAGCTCACTGTGCAGATGATGCAGAACCCACAGATCCTGGCTGCGCTGCAGGAAAGGCTGGACGGCCTCAACGGCTCCCCATCAGGATACATGGAAAGGTGGGAGACTTCGCTCTTCCCACTGGTGAACGCTGTGAAATATGTAGAGCAGACAGTTTTTGGAAAGCCTTAAACTCTTAATCTGAAGTATTTTTTTACTTATTAGGGAAAACAAGGGCCCCCTCATCAGATATTTGAAAAGTTAGATATTTATGTGAAATAATTGAAGCTTAAATGTAAAAATATGCAAATTTACTAAGCTGCCATGTAAAAACGAGTGACTTAACCCTCTATGGCATGACTTTTTATTTTTGTGGGGAAGAAATATTTTCCTGCATTCTTTGGGAGCTTGGTGGTCCCTAATTACATGTCAATCATAAAATCGGACTCTGACACCTCCTGGAACCAGATTTGGGTTTGTTGCCTCAGGGTAACATTGGTCTAGAACACCAAGATTGTCTACACTGATTATGAGAAATGAAATACAAATCAAACAAAAACTATATTCATAAAAGAACTATTTTTTGGACAAAAATATGTCAAAAATCATGCCCCCCAAAAAATAAAATAAAGGAGCAATGTGAGGTACAGCTATGTGGTTTGTTGCCTGAGGGCAACGCCATGCCATAGAGGGTTAAAGCAACCTAAAATCCTTTTCTTTTTTTTTTATTCTGGTAGTTTATAGGGTTGCCATGATGCTAAAATTTTAACCTCACTTGACGCATTATCTTGTTGGCTTTCTCTGCCCTAAAGAACTGTAATATATTTATTGCTACAATACTTAAATGTGGGTAGCACATTTTCAGCAGCAGGGCAATTTTGAGTGCTTTACATGATTTTAGGAGGAAAATAAAACTACAAACAAGGAAAAAAAACATTACATTCCAGTGACATAGAGTTGTAGGATGAAAGCTGGGATGATCACAGTAGATAAAGGAAGAACCAGAATCTAGTTTTAAAATGTTTATCCAAAGCTTTTCCATTGTTTACAGTGTTGAATAAAACCTGCATGTTTCTCAGCTGGTTTCAATGTGCTGTGAAGGGCGTTCCTCTAGTACGCATTAATAATAATTAGAGGATAATACACACTGAGGCGTTTGCCAAACTAAACAGAGAAGACGCACTAATCAGTACCAGAGTTATGTTGCTCTGATTTGTTATCAGCAGGTTGGATGCAAACCCTTTTTTTAAGTTCAACAAACGCATCAAAAATTAAGAATACAACTATTTTCAGTCAGTTTTTATGAAGCTTAAAGACATTCTTTGATAATTACTACAGATTCTGCCCAGCTGTTTGGTTCTGTGGGAAAACATCTCTCTCTCTCTCTGTGCCTCCTGCTGCTCCCCTCCTCAGCTGAACCCCCAGCCAGCAGCTCTTTGATCAGTGTGTCAAGTGTTTGGCAGTGGCCAGTGAACTCACCAGTTCCATCCCTGCACTGAGGGACCAAACACACTCTCTCGCCAGCATCGGGCCGGCATTTTAATTTGCTGCACAGCAGAGAAGCCCCCTACTGTACTGGCTCTTTCCAGCTTTCAGCTGGGTGGGCGGAGCTTCAGGAGGTTTAGATGGTGACTTGTGAAGTAGCTGGAGCAGCTGGAGACCAGGTTGCAGTTGTAAACCCCCCGTTTCTTTTCATTTTCCAGCCAAAAACAGCAAGTGGATTTGATGGAACTGCAGCTCTAATTACAGTAAATGTTTCTGCAGATTGTTGCATAAAAACCAAAAGCTGACAGTGTTGCAGTGTAAATGTTAGCAACACATTAGCACATTGTTTGATGAGGAATGACCTGCTTTGTTCCAGATGGCTAAATTTATTTTTTTATTAAATCTGATGAATTTCACCTGAAAATCGTTGGTATTAAGGTAACTAAAGTAGTTTAAGTGATTAAATTAAAAATGGCTGGAAAACCTTTCATTTTGAATTCTTAGCTGCAGTTTCAGTAAATTGCTTGCAGGCAGATTATTGGCCTTTATTTTTACTAAATACTGGCTGGTAAATGATGGTGATGAAGTTAATCTTTTTGGTTGGATTATTTAACAAACTATAGCTTTCATAATTCCCAATCACTTTTAATGGTCATTAAGTCTAATGAGCAATTAACCAATAACATTAGATGAGATTGATTACTTCCATTTGTTCCTTTTTTTTTTTTTTGAAACTCAACTTTGAGAGACGATATATTTTCTTTATGGTTTTGGTTGCGTTTTATTATTTTATTCCGTTTTGAAGTCACTACTTTGCGTTGGTAAATCAGGTGCCATCAGAAACCAGCAGTTTCTGGTTAACAGGTGAAAATGTAACTTTATGGAGTCCAGCAGTGATGAAACGGTTGAGTTCATGGTCCTTTCAGCGCGTCTACCTTCAGATTAGAGCTGCTGTTTACAAGCCGTTTTGTTCCTGTAGGAAGTTCCTCTGTTGGGATATTTAGCCAACAGACCCTTGACAGCACGTTTCTGCTCCCCACAGCTTACCGAAGGTCGTAAAGAGACGCGTGAACGCTTTGAAGAACCTGCAGGTCAAATGTGCCCACATCGAAGCCAAGTTCTACGAAGAAGTTCATGAACTGGAGAGAAAGTACGCAGCGCTCTACCAGCCCCTCTTTGACAAAGTAAGTTGGCTTCTCTCTGTTCACATGTAGCTTTGCTGAACCCAGAGCTTTGTGTTCAGTGAGTCTGGAGACTCGGTTTGATTGGAGACCAAAGTTGCAACATTTGTTCCATTTTCATCTGCTGCCGTTCACCTTCACTCTGTACTGTCAAACAAGCCAAACCCTTTAAAAAGTCTGTTCAACGTCTCGCCTGTGGGTGGCGCTGCACCAAGAACTGCTGAGATGACATGAAAACCTCTGAAGACATGAGAGCAACTTCCTTCACAAAATGGAAAAACAAAATGGTGGTATAGAAGTTGTAGGATTTCTCTTGCACTAGAGACTTGCGTTTGTTTTGGTTGTATTTACCCAGAATGCCCTGTGATATAGTTCACTTGCTGCTTTTGGAGCGGTCTCCGTTCTGCTTGCATCCACACATACATTCGAACTGCGCCAGAGTTCACGTCAACTGAACCGAGACAGAGGTCTCTAGGCTGACCAGAGTTCATTTTTTTGATTGTGCATTCACACCTCCCCAAGCGAACTAGAGTTGGATTGAAGCGGACCGAACAGGACTGGTGTGAATCCACTCAGAGTCTTAACCTTCGGTTTCTTAGTAACAAGTCAACATTGGTATTCTTAGAATTTATATTTGTTAAAAAATATTGGCTGCTGTTCCCCATGAGCAACAAAGGCACTTCTTTCCTCTGGTCCAGAAGCCACCTGGTCGTTGTTTTTGGGACCATTTCCCAAAAATTTGTACCAGTGGAAATACAGAGAACTGGTTCTGAATGGTTCCAGAACCACTGTGAGAGCCTCTGCTCTCTCCCTCCACCTCTTGTAGTCCATCAGTCCTTCAAATCCGGAAGCGTTTTCCTTCTTCCTTGTCAATAAATGCCTCTAACTTTATCCATTTTTATTTATAAATAAACCAAAAGCATATTTTTGTTTTGTTTTGCATTATTTTAAGTTAAACATAAGAAAAAGTGTAAAAGTGAGTAATAATAAATTAGAATTATTCAAAAGTTCTACCTCTGTGCTTTAGTCTTCAGGAAAAACTTGAAGTTGATTTGAAATATTCAGATTTTCTCAAAGAAAATTAGAATATTTAATCGACCAGTAAATCCTGACCAAATTCAACAATCAGGCCTGAAGTCGCAAGTTGCCTCCTAAACAGGAAGCAACTTGAAATTACAACTAGTTGTGCTCCCAACACCTGCTAATGTCTTCTTCCTGACTCATCTCTAATTGTTTTTGCAGAGAAGCGAGATAGTGACGGCAGCTTACGAGCCTACAGACGAAGAATGTGAGTGGAAGACCGATGAAGAGGAAGAGCTGACAGTAAGTAAGCAGGTACAGGTGACGTATACAACCGCATGCTTCCTGTCTCCCTTCAATCCAATCACATCTGTCCATCACAAATCAATAAAGACGAAAGGCTTGTCAGTGCTTTGTTCTGTCGTGTTTTTCCCCTCTGGTTCAGGATGAGATGAAGGAGAAGGCCAAGTTGGAAGAAGAGAAGAAGGACGAAGAGAAGGAAAATCCCAAAGGCATCCCAGAGTTCTGGTTAACAGTATTCAAAAACGTGGACCTGCTCAGCGACATGCTGCAGGTACAGACCAGAAAATGGGTCACACACCATGCAAATATTATGGTTTGCTGCCACCTGCTGGCTGAGACTTGATAGTCCACTAAACGGGATCATTTCCTCTTTCAGGAGCACGACGAGCCCGTTCTAAAACATTTAGAAGATATTAAAGTAAAGTTCTCTGATCCGGGACAGCCAATGGTGAGTAGGCATTATTTAGACAGTAAAAACTATGTTTTTTTTGCTTCTTTTTTTTTTATATATATATCTGGGGTCTCTCTCTCTCTCTCTCTCTCTCTCTCTCTCTCTCTCTCTCTCTCTCTCTCCCTCCCCTCAGAGCTTCACATTAGAGTTTCACTTCGAACCCAACGAGTTCTTCACAAACACAGTGTTATCGAAAACCTACAAGATGAGGTCGGAACCGGACGAAAGTGACCCGTTCTCCTTTGACGGGCCGGAGATCATGAGCTGCGTTGGGTGAGCAGTCGCTCCCACTTTTGATTCTCTTAAAGAATGCTTGTTTTTTACTGTTTGGTTTTATTTTTTCTTCCAAAAGATGCACGATCGACTGGACGAAGGGAAAGAACGTCACGTTGAAAACAATCAAGAAGAAGCAGAAGCACAAGGGCCGCGGCACGGTGAGGACCGTCACCAAGACCGTCCCCAACGACTCCTTCTTCAACTTCTTCACCCCGCCTGAAGGTAAGAGACGGTTTTTAAATTCGCTCAAGATTTTTTTTGTTTCTGGTGGCTTCACGTATCGTCTTTTTTTGTTGTTGTTTGCAGTTCCAGAAAACGGAGAGCTGGTAAGTGTTGCAGCGCGTCGTCTCCTCGGTGATGCTATTGTTTGGAGTGCGAGACATTGAGCGCTTGTCTTCAGGACGAGGACTCTGAGGCGATCCTGGCAGCAGACTTCGAGATCGGCCACTTCATCCGGGAGCGCATCGTACCGCGCGCCGTTCTCTACTTCACCGGCGAGGCCATAGAGGACGACGACGATGACGTGAGTGTTCTCTCCAACAGGACTGGGCCAAATGTCTTAAAAATAAAACCTCACACTTTTATTTCTTTTCATACTAGATCAGATGTACAGTATATAATTTTTTTGGTTGCTTTCTTTTCTTAAAAAGAAATGACAGAAGATATTTCCAAAAAGTTTCTTTTATTTCATTCATTGCTTCTGTGAGTTGGACGACGGAGTTTCAGGGCTGAGAGAACTTTTAAGGACAAGAATAAAATCGTTATATTAGCAGGAAGAATGATGCAATTTTACCAGGGAAAACTGCTGCACATGTGGCTCTTCAAAGTAGAAAGTTGATTGCACCATTGTTTCAAAGTTTTACTACTGATGATAATTTAATGCGTTAATGATGTGTTATAGGATTATATGTAAAATTTATACCAAAGTACAACTTCACAAGATGCTCAACATTCCTTATTTTAATTTTTAATTTAGTTTTTCTTATTGGGTTTTTCATAAAATTACAATTTTTATTCTGCTTGTATTGAGACTTCTTTAATTTTGACTTTATTGTTGCATGACTTTACTATTGTAATTAAAAAATAAAGATATTGCCTGTCCCTAATAATTTCATAGTTGACCTGAAATCAAAACCACAAGATGGCCGTCCTGACTGCACTCATATAACTCTGAACTATAGAAAACTCCACAAGTGCATTGGTGGGGGGAGGGAATCAAAATTTTCCCAAAAATTTGATCTATCAATAAACTCTGTGGCGCAGTAACAGATTTTTGGTTTCATTGTGGCTTTTAGACTCTGAATCTAAAGCATTTCTTCTTCTTTCTTCTCCTGTTCCAGTACGATGAAGAGGGTGAAGAAGCAGATGATGAGGTAAACATGGCTTTAAAGAGCTGAAATGAGGCGAGCGTTGAAGCAGAGTTTCTCACGTAAAGCTGCTTCTCTCCAATCAGGAAGGCGAGGAGGAGGCCGACGAGGAGAACGACCCCGACTACGACCCCAAGGTGAGCTAGCGAGAACACGCCTTGATGACTTCCTCTAACGATCTCTGGTGTCCTGAGAAAAGACCTTGCTCAGCAGTTCCGTGCTGTCGGCTCAGGACGCTCCAGGCAGAAGGCTAGCTGCAGCTAACGTTAAAGCTACACCCGATCTCTCTGCAGTGCACTTTTCACGTTCCTCGGGGGTCCTGAGCCGCAGCAGGAGAACAGCTGTCCTCCCAAGACTTTTCAGATCTCAGCATACAGAATACACTCTGTCAAATTCAGCTGATTCACAGCCACTTTATCTGTGGTTTCCCGCTGAAAGACAGGAATACAAAAGCTTTTTTTTTCTTTCCTCCTCTGCATTTCATCTAACAGTCGCTTAAAATTGAATGCTGCATGCCGAAACTAAAATGATAAAAATAACACAACTAGTATCCTTTTAAATAGAAAGTGTAAGGCTTAATTAATCCTAGTTGGTGTATTTTAAGCGGTTAGTCCTGCAAGTGCTTTAGTTGATTTGTTTCCTTTTTTTTTTTACATAATGTTGAACAATTGCAATGTAGCACTATTTTCATAGAATAGAATTTAACTTTATTGTCATTGCACTGTCACAAGTACAAGCAACGAGATGTAGTTTGCATCTATCCAGAAGTGCTCTACGAGATATAAATATTTATTTACGGATGTACAAAACTATGTATGTATGGACTATAGCCAAAATCCTTATAGAATTAATTTTTTAATGACCATATTGTCTGGTTTAGAAAGTGCTGTTTCCATAATTATTCAGATTTTATGTCTTTTTAAGATTTTATATAATTCTGATGATAATAGCCCCCAGCTAATGAAACCCCAAAATTCAGTTTGTTAGAAAATTAGAATCACAGAAAAGCAACCAACTAGAGAAGCCTGATGAAACGTGTGACCAATCCTCATTCAGTGATTGGCTGCATCACTTACTGAATCAATGTGCCACAGATTATTATTTTATCTTTTTGTGCCACAGCTTTAAGATGAACTTGAGATTTTCTGAAAGCCTAGCCTGCTTTAAAAGCAACCATCAGTTCATCTTTGCTGTTCGGTCTGGCGCCCCCTACATTCCCCATAAATATAGACTTGGACTTTGTGTGTTTTTTGAGCAGATCTTGAGACAACAGTTCTCCTTGAGATCCAGTGCCTGGGGAAAAATTAAAATGTTCATCCCTTCCTCACATTTTCTACCACACTTTTTCCTACCACTCATCTTTCGATCAAAATTTAGCAGTGATGTGAACTGCTTATTTTTCTAAGAAACTGAATTCTGGGTTTTATATTGTTTTAATCGTTGAAACAAACTAATGGCTGGTGTAGCTCTATACAAGTATCAGGCAGTTTGTAGGGATGCTTCACGGCTCTGATCAGTTTTCTGTAGCTCTTATTGCTGCTTCCTCCTGAGCTCCAAGGTCTTTTGACATTCTGTATTCTGCTGGTTGTGCTTTAGGTTTGTTTCCTGTTCATTAATGTTTCTTCATCTTCAGTCACTTGCATCTTTTGTCAGCTACTCTTTAAATTTTTCCTCACTAGGTTTAAATGGTGACTATAGACAAATAACCCTATCCTGGTAGGTACAGCTTGCGATTTGTCAGCTTACTACCATCAACCTCCCCACCCCTTCCTGCCCCACCATCCTGCCACTTTGATTTATTAGTTGTTGGTTTTTTTTTAAAGTTTGGCTTTCCTCCTTTTGGTTTCCATCCGCCGTCTCTCTGCACTCCCCTCCCGCTCCTCCTCCTCCGCCGCCGTCCTGCACTTGACCAAAAGTACTAATCCACCAGTTTGTTGTTGGATTTAAGTTGTTTTTTGTTTGTTTTTTAGTTTAACCCATGAGATCAGTATTTGCACCTGTACCATTTCTGTGTATTGAATCTTGTCCACCCCTCTCCTGTTTGCTTATTTTTGTTCCTGCTGTGTTGAAATTCTGGTTTCCGCAAACACCCAGAAAGGCTGTAGGCCGTACACCCTAAAATTAATCTAAAATTTCTTTTAATTTCTTAGAATTAAAACTTTGCATTGGTCTTAAAAAATTGAGTCAGACGCAGACATCTTCATTACATTCTGTAACATGAGGCGCATGAAGTTCCTTCTAAGTATCTGCTAATATACCGTATTTTCTGCACTATAAGGCGCACCTAAAAACCTTCAATTTTCTCAAACGCCAACAGTGCGCCTTATAATCCGGTGCGCCTTATATATGGACCAATATTGAGCCACAGCAGGTCTCGCAACTACGGTAAGCAGCCGCCGACTTCATTTTCCCCCGTAGAAGAAGAAGCGCGCGGTGCATGCTGGGTTTTGTGTAAAGACCCCAAAATGGCTCCTATTAAGAGACACTCTTATGACGCAGAGTTTAAACTCAAGGCGATCAGTCACACAGTAGAACACGGGAATAGAGCAGCAGCCAGAGAATTTAACATGAACCAATCAATGGTTATAGCGGAAGTGGATATATATTGTGATTGCACTAAGGTTTGATTTACCGTAACAGCATCAGACTGTTTTTTACGTGTTTATTGAATCGAGGAAAAGTTCCCCTCCACTATATGTTATACCTTGCTGTTGTTAAAAGATAAACTGTGTCACGAAAATACCACGTCACTGACTTTACCTCGGGGAAAATATTAAAATAGCTGTTTATTCATTTTGGGAATGAACGTAGTTTTCAGAACGCTGGTTTGTAATCTATTAATAAAGTTTGACTGACCTATCTGACTGTTTTGTTGACGTTCCCTTTAGCGCAGCTCCATCTAATGGATGCATAATGTAACCGCAGCCTCTAAAAGTTTTAAAATAGGCCATTCATTGAAGGTGAGCCTTATAATGTGGTGCGCCTTATAGTGCGGAAAATACGGTACCCTTGCTAATTAGCTAGCTTTTTAACATTTTTCTATTATTGGTAAATCCAAATTTATGGGCAGCTGACTGACGTTGGTTTTTGTCACTGGTTTGCTTTTGTTTCCAGCACAGTGCAATAGAGAAGGATCTGCTAACCATCTCCTATAATGTATTTTTGGTCTTGAGTTTCATTCAAGGCAGTATTAAAGTCTTTAAATTACACTTGCTGAAACCTGCAGAGTGATATGGTGCTTCTGCTACTGAAGTTTTAATCTGAATGCTTCATACACATCTCAACCAGGGGTGCCAATAAATGTGACAGCAAAGTATTTGGTGTCTTACTGCCCATTAACATGTCATTTGTTGTCTTATGCTACATGCTAATCTGCTTTAATGTCAGACATGACGGCTAAATCATTTCAGGTCACCTTAAGATGCTAACCTGAGAATTAGATGTTAGCCAGCAGTGTGCTTTCTATAATGAGATTTAAAAAAATAATTTTGTTACATTGCTATCAGAGCTGATTGCAGAGACACCCAAACCAAAGTGTGACGGGACGTTAGTTCTGTTTGGGAATTCCTGGTTTCTGTATCCTGAGATGTGGAAAGGATTTGAAGTTTAGTTTCTGCTGCTGCCTCACATTGACAAAATAAGCCACAAGCAGAATTGAAGGATTGTTTTTACCCCTCAATTGTAGTTTATCTAATTTGAGTTGTAAAAACATAATTTTCTGTATTTTTATCAGACAAATCTGCTCTTTGTCAGGTTTTAAATGTGTCCAGTTGTAAAAAAAAAAAACAGATTCTGCACTTTTCTGTAGACAAAATCATAATGGAAATTCTGATAAAAATGAAGCCCATCAAAAGAATTTTGGAGGCTTTAAAATTGTAAAAGAGACAGGCTGCTTCTTTTAATACCGTTGTACAGAATGAAGAAGAGGCTAAGTGACCAGGGTCCAAACCAAACACTGTATGTTGGTGGCATCATACCTGATGTCAAGCACAGTGGTGACGAGTGATGATCTGGACTTGTTTTGCCTCCAAAGGACTTAGGATGCTAGCAGTCCTGACTTGATGCTCCTCAGCCACCAGGCCAGACATGAATACCTCTCTAGACTTAGAGAGGCTAAACACATCAGAATGACTGAAAAGAATAAAGTAATGCAGTGGCCCAGTCCAGACCTCAATCTGATTGAGGACCTTGCGAGATGGGACTTGGTATGGATAGTTCAAGTTTAGAACCTTGTAAAGAGCAGACCTGCATTGATGCCCAACCACTTGGATGAAAAGAATCAAAACTTTGTGATATAGTAGCAGGAAAAAACCCAGTGGGGACATTTCCATTACATAACTGAAGGACTTTAGTCGACAATATAGTGATTTTACTGAGTGTCCTCATCGGTCTGAAAAGCCCAGAATCAGAGCACCAAGTTCTTACAAGCCAAATAGATGCTGCTCACCATGACCGTCCTTCAGGCAGTGTGACCTCTACAGCTTCCAGCTGCTTGTTGACCGTGGCTTCATGTGTAGGCTGTCTTACTGTCCCATGTAGAGGCGTGGCCTTGACACCCAACCCTGTTGTGATTTGTTACAGAAGGATGGAACTCCCCCAGCTGAGTGCAGGCAACAGTGAGTCCTTGCCTAGCTGCGATGAGGATCAACTGCACTGTTCTCGCTTCTCAAATAAAAAAAAAAAAAACACACAAAAGAAAAAAAAACAAAAACATACAAATAATAAAAAAAAATAGTTACTTATCGCCTTATAATGTTTTGTATTTTCTTGGTAGGGAATTTGAAGAAAAAGTTTCCAGATTTTTGTTACGAAACCAGTGGTAATATACTGCGAGCTGTTTGGCTCAATATACATGATATTTTACTAGACCCGTTTCCTCCTCGTCCTTCTCTGTACAATAGCTAGACGACAGGAAAATGTCGCCCTCAAACAGCATGACCTTGTTTCTTCACCGCTAAACTAGTTTGGGTTCTTGTGAAGTTTTTTGGATGTGTTTGCTCTTAGACAACAGCTGTGGTTTAGACTGCAACATAGAGGCATCAATTCACACCACCCCTAACCCCCATCCTATTGTTGTCCCTTCCTTCCCACCAATGTCCAGGTTAGTTGGTTCTGGCTGTCCCAGGTGTTTTGTTTTGTTTTTTTATTATTAATGACGCCTTGAACGCACTTGAACTAGCACTGTAGCATTGCCAACATCATACACAGGACCTGCAACTTGGGTGTTCATTCCCCTTTTCCCAACTTTTACTTTTTCTCCCCAAAACGGACGCCAAAGTTGTCCACCTACTGGAAGCGGCTCGTCCTCAAGGTTTTCCCTCTCGATACATTCCAGTAAGCAGACTGGCTCAACGGCGAACCTCATGGTCTGCCGCTGTTCAACTGGACGGACTGTTAAAATAGATCAAACCCCCATTGCTTGTGTCGACTTCCTTGCTCCTAGGGCTCGGCACAAGCCCGGTTGAGTCTCTCGAACATTCCAGGGATTTCTATTGAGTAAGGACTTGGCGACCTGTCCTGTAACCTCGTGATAAAGCTTTTCTTAGGCTCGCTGTGGCCTGGCTGTCGTCTATTCTATTGCACTTTGTACTAGTGTGTGGTGTGCCAGTGGTGTTGCGTCATCAGTTAGCAGAGTATTCCTTGTAAGCAGCACTTTGTCACTCTCTGTCTAAAAGGACCAGAGGGGATGATGGGAGGGTAACGACGCTCTGGAGAGCAGAAGTTGTTGATCTGTGGTTTTTAAGTGCATTTCCTTTCCTGTAGAAAGAGGCACATTTTCAGAAGCTTTATCAAATCTTTGGGCAGATGTAGCACAGGGGATGAGCAGAAAGTGTCGGAGTCACCTACCCATACTTCTATCCCCCGTTTATCACCCTGACCTCTTGTCGCCAACTTGTCCAGACTAAAGCCCAGCGGTTGAAGTCCTTTGTACATTTATTTAATTCACTGTGAAAGGGGGGAAATCACATGGCCATCGTTTTGGCCAATGACCTTCCTCCGACCCTGCTTCCATCTTCTTCCTTTTTTTTTTATTTTCTCCTACCAAGAATGCCACAGAAAGTATGTCAGAGCAATACTTAAAGCCAAGAAGGGACTATGAAGAGGAATCCTAGCCTGCCACCCTCCTGGTGTCTTCAGTTGTTGGTTGTGTTGGACCTTACTGTGTCCTCTGTGGAAAGCCGGGGGTGTCTCTTATTCTGCAGGGAGCATTCACATCATTCATTGAGAGAAGATGCGACTGGGCCTCTGTACGGTCACTCCTGAGCAGCTGTTGTCAAGGCGAAATGCTATGCTACAAAAATACTAATGTACTCAATACCTGTACGTGTATGTTCCTGAATAAATTGGTTAAACATGTCTCCTTGTTGGGTTTTTTTTCTTGAGAGGGTACATTTGTTGCAGCCATAAATGGGGATATTTTAAACCATGATGAGATGAGTACACGTTGATCCATGCTGGTTGTGAATCGTCCATTGCTGAACTTATTTGGGTACAAAATGGTGACGCCTTCTACAGGACGTTTTGTACCCTCCATGCTTTTGATATGAACTGATTAAAGCTAACGTTCTAATATCTATCCTGTATCATGGAAGGAAATTTGATAACTGCTGTTAATCGGCTGCCACCTTTTATACCAGCAGATGTTGTAATGCAACATTTTCTGGAGCAGACAAAAAGACTTTGTGCTTAACAGCTCAGGAGAATGAACACAGCCGGTTTCATAGGAATGTCAGAAAAATTTAATTGAATTGCTGTCTGAAATTTGTAAAGATAAAGACCATTTTATTTGCATCTTCCAATTTTCAACAATGGTAGAGAAATTTCTTAGTAGACTAAATTGATTCACTGAAAAACATTTAAGTCATCAATTTGGTTTTAGAACTAATCAATTCACCTTATTGGTTGTAATATTTCTTTAGCTTTGAATAAATTTTACTGTAGGAGTATTTACTACAGAAACTAGAGATGTGGAGGTAAAGCACAGCTGTAAACCAGTCATTTGGAAGATCAGTACCAATATGTTAAAAGAAACAAAATAATATTTAAGCAAAGATGCACTAAATAGATTGTGGAGGCTCAATCCCGGGTCCTGATTTATTCATATAGTAATGAGCTCTAAAGTTTTGGAACAGTTTTTATATTTGCAGATGACAAATTTAAACTAAACTGGAAGCCATATATTAAAAACATTTAAAACATTTTCTGTCACAAAATGAACATTTTAAACCAAATCTATTCTTGTACTGTTGTACGGACCTTCATCGTTCCACACATTACTTTGGAGATTTGAGTAAAGTCACTGTAAATATATAAAAAATAACTTAAGAAATCTGGAGAGTTCCTGTGCTTTCGTGCAGTTTTTATGTTTCGCGCTGAATTCCGCCAGAGGGCGCTGTGGTGCTATATTTCAAACACATGGCACTTCATGGACTCTTAAGGGGTTTGCACTGGAAATGGAATATGACCACTAACACATCAACCAAGAAATATACAGTAAGAAAAGGTGATCCGCAGCAGTGATATAATAAATTCGACATCGTGGAAGTCATGTAGTTGGTAATGGATGGATGTAGAAACAGCCTCAAGGATTCAAATTTGTAGTAAAAGGTAGATTTTCTCCTGCAAACTTTAAAAAGGCAAGCAATCTCAGGGGAGTGAAGATGGAGGTCTCGCTGTGTAGTATGAAGGGGAGTCTTAATGACCGCGCTTCCATGGTCTCGGGGGGTTTTACTCTACTCAGGGGGGCGGTGCACTTCTCCAGACCCCTCCCGCCCCCAAAAGCAGCTCCACAAACAGTGACCGGCAGGCAGGCTGCTAGTCAGGCGCTTCTTCCACATCCAGCAGCCACAGCTGCATCCCATGCCCGCAGCCTCTCCGGGATAGAGCGCCATCGATCAAGCAGCGTCCGTGCGTCCATCAGGCTGGAGGTCCGCAGCGGTCGGCCGAACATGCTGGAAAACGGGAGGAAGGTGTACAAGGAGGGTCTGCTGGAGAAGCGGAGCGACGGGCTGCTGCAGCTTTGGAAGAAGAAGCACTGCGTCCTGACCGAGGACGGCGTGCTGCTGCTGCCGCCCAAGCAGCACGATCACCCGCAGCAGCAGCAGCAGCACGGCGGCGGGGACACGGGCAAAGTCAAGGAGCTTCACTTCGCCAACATGAAGACAGTGGACTGCGTGGAGCGGAAAGGCAAGTACGTCTACTTCACCGTTGTCATGACGGAGGGGAAGGAGATCGACTTCAGGTGCCCGCAGGACGAGGGCTGGAACGCGGAGATCACCTTGCAGATGGTCCAGTACAAGAACCGGCAGGCGATCCTGGCCGTCAAGTCCACCCGGCAGAAGCAGCAGCTGCTCGTCGTGCAGATGCCCGGGCAGAAGACCGTCCGGAGCTCCCCGAGCGTGGCGTGACCCGCGGGGAGCCCCGCTCACACCGGCGCGCCTTCAGCGGTAAGACAATGGGAGAAGGACCGGGGGGAAAAAGGGGTGAAAAAAAAAAAAAAAAAAAGCAGGCATGCCATACTATAAATTACAATAAAACCTTTTTGACTCAATTTAATAATTGTTAAAAATCACAAAGTCTAAGAGAGATTTATTGAAACGGCTTAGAAATTAAAAGGGCAGTAGGCCAAGTTAGTAATTTAAAACGCGGGAGCTCCTGAGGTGTTGCTGCGTAGAATAACTTCCAAATTTGCACCATGATGTAAGAGCAGCTCTCGCGGCTCCACTCAGATTTCCACACACGTGGCTTTTCTGTGGCAGCAGCTGATTTGTGAGCTTCTAACACAATTTGAACTGTTATTTTTAATAACTGGTGACAGGAAGTATATTCAAGTGCCACATCTGCTCAATTTTGTTTTTCAAACAGGGCCGACCCAACGTTAAAGGGGGGCCTGGGTTGGACTTGATACAAGCCCCCACCAGCTAGCACAGCAGCACCTTGTAGATCTGGTTTTAGATGACTCCAATGACATCACTAAAATTATTTTTTCCCCTTATGGTATAATTCGATGTTGATACATTTTTCATTGTTCTCCATAAAGTACAATTGACAACAAAACAAGGTGTTAGTCTGTTAGCGCTAAAGGGCTCTTGGACAGTTCAAAGTATTCTGCTTAGTGAATATTTTCACTAAACAGAAAGCAAAAATGCTGATTCAGACAAGAACCACTTTCTGGAAAAAATCTTATTCTAAATGTTTTAAAAATCTCAAAATGTGTTTAAAAAAAATTCATAAAGTTAATAAATTCAGTTGAAGTCCAACTAGTCTAAATATGTAGCCTTTTGAACTACAGCTGTTAAATGCAACTCATACTTCTTAAAAACTGTACGCACCACAAGGGGGCGCCAATTCTCACTGACTAGAAATGCTAATGCATGAAGTATTTAAACTGACAGTTTAGAGTTTTTGAAGTAAAGCTCCACAATGTTATAATCAGTATTAGTTTTCTTGCCTCTTGACAGATGACATCGCTCTATTTTTATTTTTAGAAACATGAATAAGCACTAAGCGCGGTGGAATGCCAGCTAGCAGCTAATCAGATGGGCACAATATTTCAGTTGATTTTTTGGCTATTTAAAGCAGAAAAGGTGTAAAATCTTCACATTCCTATGAGACACATTGCTAGGGATGATTGTTGTTGTTTCCCTGGTGACCCATGGGCATGACCCCTGCTGGAGATATCAACCGTCCCGATGAGGTGTGACTCCTCTCTAAAACCGCCTAGAGTTGAGGAAACTCTAGGTGGTTGTTTTTTTATGTAGAAAACAATATCAGACACAACTATTGCCAATATGTTTTGTAGTTTCACAATAGCCTTTGCCTGCACTGGTTTAGTGAGATCAGCAGTTTAATCTAGCATTAGGTCTATGGATCTAGCATTAGGTCTATGGATCTAGCATTAGGTCTATGGATCTAGCATTAGGTCTATGGATTTTGTAATTACGCTTACCTTTGCTCTATAACTGTAAAAGCGGTTCTATTGTTTTGCCCAGAGTGGAGTTTTACCTTTCCTCTGCCTCTCTCTGCAAACCACAGTCAGTCTAATTGATTCTTATCCGCAGGTGAATCTGACACTCAGCCGAGGAAGACAATGAACCCGGGCTTCATCTCCCCCTGCTGCTGCTTCACCAAGCTCCATTCTCCAGGAGAACTGAACACCCCAAATCATGATGTGGTCTCCACACACCAGCCCTCCCCGGCCCCCCACTCCTCTTTTCAGTACAGAGACTTGCTTCACAAAAGACTGATGGACTAAAAGCATGTGAGAAAACATCTGTATTCTACCGTGTAATGGGTTATTTATTAGATGTGTATATATATTTTTTTATATATGTACATATATATATATATAAAAAAAAAAAAGTTGTCTGAATGTAAAGTGTGAGAGTCACTGGAGGTAAGCATTCGGTCGACTTGGACTATCTAACAAACTGGAACCTCGAGGGAACGTTTGGTGACGTTCCCTAAAGGTTACGAAGCCTGAAACTTTCAAGAGACGATGATGAGGGAAGGCTGGCCCGGTGACACGCCAGTCCTTCCTGTAGCTTTTAGGGAACGTTCTCTCAACGTTTCCTAGGGTGGACGCTGTATGTTAGCTGAACCAGCTCGTTATGGATAAGACGTGTCAATGCTTCTGGTTTAATTTTCTAACAGAGCCAAAGACTCATTTGATACATTTCTCTTGTTGCGCAGTGTTTCCTCTCACTTCACTAAACATGTACAGATCAAGAAACTGATCGCGCTCTGTGGACTAACGGTTGGGTTTATATGCTTGATTTCAACGGTGTATTTTAGTGTTTCCATTGTGTGCTTCGATTGCTTTCTGCAACTTTATTTTGCCACATTTGTAAATTGAAGGGAAAGCTGTTGCTATGTTCTTAAGCGATGGGTGTACTCTGGCTTTTTAACCATGGACAATAGGGTTAAGGTGACTTTTTCAAAAACTGAGCTGCTTCAGAGACCGTTTCAATGCTTGGATTAAATCTTAGTGGAAACATAACATCACACTGAACTTAGTTAGACCTCGACTGATCAGAGCCACACCAGAATCGTCACAATCAACAAAATGGTTGTCATGAGGCTTGTTGTGCCTCTGATTACAAGATTTAGCCAAAGCTCTTTCTCTTGGCTACAGAAACCAGGAATTTATTGAAATAAGTTAGCATCCGAGCGATTTGCTTTGTTAGCTTGCGATGCGTTCGGTTTGTATGCTGAAGTTGGAATTTTGACTTGGTAAATCAAAGCTTTCCAATTAGCTCAGGTCCAACTGTTCGTTGCACTTCCGAAATGTTGTCTTGTTCTTGGCTATCTCATAATAGTTATATAAAAAAAATGGATTGTTCAAATACAAGAGTGTGAACAGGTACGAAACGGAAGAGTAAAACAAAATAGTGGCGTGTGAATTCACAATAGGGTAAGAATTGGCAATTGAGCAAAGTTTGCTATTTGTACAACTGTCAGTTTTTGTTTTTCTTTGTGGCAGAACGTAGCTGTGCAGCCAGCTAATTTAACTTCCTGGCTGTTTGATTTGTTAGCTTACCAATAGCTGTCCTAAAAAAGTGTGACAATCTGTATTGTCAAACAAGCTGTTTTTGACAGTGTTGCTATTGGTTATTTGGCCAAATACTACACTAAAAGCTATTAGCTTGGATTGCAATTAATGCCTGGCAATACTATTAGCCTTAACAACGAACACAGCACTGGGCAAATCTCACTTGGTTTTGAACACAAAACTGGAATGGATCTGTGGAATCATTTTAAAATAAAGCAAAAATGCTGCCTAGCCAGCCAATGTTTAGCTTGCCAACTATTTGGTGTTAATTCCTTAAATCGGTGCGCTAACTCTGGTTGATAGCACTCCTGGTGTGACAGGATCCTAAATAACACCATCATAATACAAGATGACAAAGTCATTCTATAATATTGCTTTTTGATGGTCACAACAGGAAAAAGTTTTCCTGATCTCTATAATTTAGCCTCTTTACACCGTCTCTGTTTCAAGTTGTCTCCTGCTGATTTGTAGCAATTTACCGAAGAGGGACAGCTAATCCTTATCCAATACTTATAATTAGATCCAGATGGCTTTTGTATGACTCGAATAACAGAACAGCAACCATCTAATAAGAATTTTACATTTTAGTAATTGGAAAAAGAAGGACACAACTATCCAAATTAGTCTCTGTTACAGCTCAGTTTTTTTGTAATGTTTGGAAAGAAAATCACTTCTGTGCTTAACAGATTGAAGGCATGGGAGAGTTTTTATGAGGAAGTAAACATATTAATACATATAAAGGTGGCGGTGCAGAGCAACAGTCAGTGCCACATGTCAATCAGAGACTTCAGAAATGTCTTGTGTTTCTACCAGGACGTATTTTATCTCACTGTGGCTCATGATGTTTCCTGTTTCCTGGGCGGGTCTCCCACCGCTCACCAGCGTACCGCAGTTAATCCAGCACATGCCTCTGTGTTGCTGTCATCTTCCACACAGGGCCGGAGCCGTGCCCTTTATCTGACGCGGCCGGCGCGATGCTTCCCCGACATGCCTTCCCGTTTTCATCATTCCGCACTGTTAGGAACCACTGTCCAATTTCTTATTTCCACGGAGATTTATTTTCATACCTCGAAAAGATACATTCCATTAAAAAAACAAACAAAACTAAAAAAAAAAGAACTAAACCAGGCCAGCGTCTTGTGTGGTTTCTGTTTTTCTCCCGCAGCAGCAGATGAATGGCAGGACCCTGTGGCTCAGTGGGGTCACGGTAATGACCTGTTTAAGTGGCTCCCACTCAGTCAGTCTCCAGCCTTTCAATCCTTTACAGCCGCTGAACCGCTCGCCCCGGGTTTCCTGGTCTAAATGTAGCCGCCACACAGAGAGTTGGATTTCTCTGCCAGTTGCTGCCGCTTACACAAACTGCCAGTGTGTAACGTGAACGTCGCACGTGGCTTCGGCCACTCTGTTGTCTAAAACCCCAGTTAATTCAATTAAAGTGGGCCCGTGTGACGGCACCTTCGCTGATCCGTGGAGGGCTTTATGCTGCATCAGCGTAATGTTGCTCAAAATTAAAATCTGGATTTCACTTTCAGCTGCTGCCTGTATCCATTACGCAGCTGTTGGTTCTTGAAAACACAAGAACCAACATAATCATCGGTAATGGGTGTGTACAGTATTTGTCACGCAGGTTTCGTGATATGTAGTGTTACGTTAGCTTTGCAAGAAATGTAAAAAAAAAAAAAATGCAACTGGATTCATAACCCTTTGCTACTACGGCTTGGAAAAGTATTCAAACTTGAATGTTCTCCATTAAGCCAGGTTTAATTTTTTTTTTCCTCCAGGTTATTGAAATAATATTCAACACCGACTCATTTATATACTTTTGGCCACCTTCACATTTCGTCCATCCAATTTGTGAAGAAGTTTCACCTTAAGACGAACGAGCTAGCATGCTAACGTGACATTCTGAAGCTAGTACATTGCTAGCTTGTTTGCCACGTTGCTTTCCTCTACAATCTCTGGAAAAAAGTGCGTCCTCTGAGATTTACTACAAAAAAATAATGTCTGATGGACTCTTGAGGAGTATTTTGAAGAGTAATTTCAGGCAAAGTTGTTAGTTTTTTTAAAGTGGAGTTTTACAAAGTTAATTGTCTACAAACAGTCCTCTAGCATCAAAAAGCCCAGTTTGGTGTCAACAGACAGAGAGATTATGTTCTGTGTTTAAACAAATACGTACAAAACAAACTTTATTGGACAGGAATGAGTTTATAAAGGGAGCCTCAAATAAGCACCATTTTACGACAAAGAGTTAGCTTCTTTTTTTTCTGCCTGTATACTTTGTACAGACTTTGGCGGTGCCCTGACACTGAACCCCATCTACTGAAAATTCCAAGAATTTCACAAGACGCGTGAAAATAAAAACGCAAGATTGTGTGCTTGTTTCCAGGCTTTGGTTTGCGTAGTCAAATATAAATTAAAACCAATTAAAAAGCATGAAAAAAAAGCCCTGTTAAACATGTAACTTTTTCATTCGTAGCTTTCTGTGGAGATCGTCTTCCAATCTTGGGAGGAAAGATCAACAGGAAGACGGTTTAAGTTAGAGTCCCTGCTGCTGTCGACAGACGTCTTTGAACGAGCCGCTGCAGCTGCTCTTCAAACATCACTTAAGAAGTCTTTGCTGGGACTCGGGAGTGCCGGATGACCGCTAACTAATTTCTCGCCGTCGGCGGCTGTCTGTGATCGGGACAAAGTTGTGTGAACTCGTGACAGCAGGCGCAAGTGGCTGCAAGTGATTTAGGAAGAGCATCCAATCCAGACATGCAGAGCCTCCTGTTGCAGCTCAACTGCGGCTGTTTTGACACAAAACTCCAACCGACTTACAAAAAAAAAAAAAGAAAGCTTTGTACATGCTTTGTGCAAGGATTAATGCAGCTTAAACCACTCCAGTGAAGGAGTGGTTTATTGTATTGTACCCAACGTCAAACCTGCCTACCTACTAAATCTTTGTTGGTACTTTTCATACTTTTTGGTATGTAGAAGACACAGCAGACAAAGAAGAAAATGGTCTGATTGGACGAAACCAATCTTTCCACATTTCCGCTGTGACACATGGAGGAAGTGGCATCATGCTATGGCGATGCCTTTCTTTAGCAATTACAGGGAAGATGCTGTGCTGACCAATGGCAAAAAAAGAGTTCCTGCAGGTCAGCTGCTCAAAGGTTACACTAGCTGCGTTCCCATTAACCACAAAGTTGCGCAAATTTAAATTACGAAACTAAATGTGCTAATTTAGAAGAAACTCAAAGTTTTTGCACTGGGATAAAGTTGTTTTTCAGTCGTATCAAAATAGATGTATTTCGCAAAACTGCAACGGAGACATTTATCTCCCCATCACATGAGTCACGTGATCAACAGCTGGAAGTTACTACTGATGAAAATGTTGAAAAAGACAACAGGAAGCAGTAGGATGATAGTATGTTACACAGTTCATGAACAATTTTAGCATTCAAATGTGTTGAATCCACATCTTTTCTGTAAAATCGCAATTTCCCCAAAACACTGCATACGTAGCCAAACCATCTTCATGTGTTAGAATGGTCCAGTCAAATCCATCCAGTTGGCAATCATTGGCAAGACTTGAAATTTGCTGTTCAGATGTTTACTATCCAAATATTTGCAAAAAAAAAAAAAAATTAAGCAAATCTGTTAGAAACGTAACATAATAGATGCCCTGTTGTAATTACAGGGGGAGATTTGTTAAGCAGAACTAAAAAGAACAACAGCTAAATCAAATCTCCAGCTTGGTGATCACCGTTTCAGATTCCCTCATGGAGCGTCATTTCACTTCCATGTCCAGCCACAGATCCCTCAGACACCTGGAGGCCGCCTCCTGCTCAGATTGTTTCGGTTCTTCAAAGAGATAACAGGTAGGCAAAGAAAAGCCCATTATTCGGGGACATTTGGCGTCGGCGCAACTCAATAGGCTCCGTCAGACGGTGAAACAGCTCATCAGAACCAAGAACAGGGAACAGATTGTTCACACACTCGCTGTTTTGTCTTCTGCCTGCTGTGTAGGTGGGAGATAGTGTTGGATTGCTTTGTGGTGCTTTGCTCAGGCTGTGTCTTAGAACTGAAGCCAACTTGTTTGTGCCTTCTGGGTCTACTGTATTTCTGAATTCTAGCAAGACTCCCTCTGCCTCTCTCTCTCTCTCGCTTTATATTTCTTTTTACAACTTGCGTTTTGAAGCCGCCGAATTTGCAGAGCAGAATGACGTCACACCTTAGAACTTGTATTCGGACGTTATGTCTCTAATGATCAGCCACAATCTGCCAGTAAATTGTGACGTTAGCATTTTGAACTCCCGGAACACTTAGCCATCTGCTCAGCAGTCCATAAACTCTGCTTTACGCTTTCTATTTAAATGACCCAAATGGCAAAGAAATGATGACAATAAGCACGACAAGCTGGTGTGCAGATTCTCATTGTTTGAGTTCACTCAATGATTGTGTGAGTGTGTGTTTAAGCAAAGCCAGGCAAAAAAAAAAAAAAAAAAAAAAAGACCTTCTCTAGTAGCTGGTAGTCTTTGTGATTCATAGACACAATGTGTGCTGATGTTTTCATTATCAGAGTGAGTCGGTTGCATCTGTGCTTTTACAAAGACCAACATTCCTACAGGAACTAGTTCTAACTTCCAGTCCTCCGTTTTAAATTGCCGCGTTTCCATTAAGCAAATTTATTTTCAAAGTGTCAAATTGCGCAACTTGTGCCCGAGTTGGTCTTCTTCAGAAGTCCTGATTCTGTCTTTGGTTCGCGATTACGTATACTTAAGTACTTTTTTGTAAAAAAAACCCAAAAAAACACTGAGTTTAAAAAAAACTATAAAGATCTAAACTTAAATACAAAGTTACTGGGCAGTGAACTGGAGCAGTATTGATGTATTTCAAGCAGCAGTTCACTGCTTCTCTCTGTGGATGGGTGTGTGTCTGTGTGTGTTAAAAGTTCGCACTGTCAGTAGATTTGGCTCCCCCTCCACTTCCGTGCCCTTTGACTCCGTCTTTGGTTGCTGGCTTTATTGCTGGACCACCTTCCACTCCTAACTACCATCGCAGCCTCACCACACACACACACGCGCACGCACGCACACACACACATTGAGCAGCACTTATTGCTGCTCAATGCTGCTTTATTCCTAGGGCCAACCACCCTGCAGAGTCAGTGCTGGTCAGCTGGCTCAGCCTCACTCGGCGATCAGAGCAGAGCGCTAGCGTCAGAAGCAGAAATGTCACCTTGGTCTCTGCTGCAGCTGAAAAAAGCGTTTGGAAATTCTGGGCTTACAGAGCTAAAGAAATCTAAAACTCACTCTCCAGCAGACGTTGTTGACGACTCCATGTTTTAAGTGTAATACAAGTTTGATTCATCTTGATGATGGTTGAACTTTCCTTATTGTTTGGTATCTAATCTTCCTAGTGCAACAATATTCAATTTGTACCAGATTTTCTTCCAGCATGGCCTTTGCATTTATTTCCTCCTTCACATTTTTGCCGAAGGTGCAACCAGACCATAAAATTGCTCAAATTGGAATTTCGAAGATAAATTTGCTAAAAGGAAACGCGTCAATTTCAAAGAAAATAAAAACCCTCATGTTTTTTGATTCAATTTTGTTTTTGTTTTTTTTTTTTGCGCTAGGTGAAGTGTTTTTTCCCCCAGCCCTATCGAAATTCATGTATTTTGGGAAAAACTGCAATGGAAACACTTTCTAGTGTCACATGATCAACAACCAGATGTTTCTACTGGCGGAAAAGACAAAGAAGACAACAGGAAGTGGTGGGAGGATGATGTTTTTAATGGATTAAAACGTGAACAAAGTAATTAGATTTTATTGCGTTTGTTATTTAACGGAAATGCCACAATTGCGAAATTGCGTTGTTGTTTGTTTTTTAACATTAGCGGAATATTACCAAACTTTTTACGCACATTTCTAATGGAAATGCAGCCAGTGTCCACGGTGAAACACTTTCCTTACGAATTGAGGAATCTTTGCGGAAAAGAAAAGGTTCTGTGCTTAGATTAACAGTGTATGCAAAATATCTGGTTTCAACTGTTGGCGCTACTTTGTGTTACTCTATCACAGACATAGTTATCACAAATTATATATGAGCTCTCCAGGGCTCTATGTTTTTTTTTCTTCTTCTTTTAAATTCAATACTTTCCTCCTGTTCAGCAAATGCTCAAACACGTGATCCAGGAAGCAGGGAACATATTTAATCCGAGTTTTCGTCTCAGTCAAGCGGAGGTCCAATTGTGCCGCCTCTTGTTGTCCACACACTCACACATAATAAACGTCCTCCGCCTTATCAGTATCAGTATGCTGCCTCTGTACGCTGAAGACTGCGCCATACAGACAGGCTGTCTGTATGGCGCTCGTTATCTGTCCCGTCACCTGTGCACACACACACACACACACACACACACACACACACACACACACACACACACACACACACACACACACACACACACACACACACACACACACACACACACACACACACAGGTGAGCCGACAATAACAGCAGCCAGGCAGCTGAGATGACTCGACTTCCTCGTCGCACACCCACCCCCAAGGTCAGCGATAGGCCAGGCAGCAGCAGGGACACCTGTTCCCCAGCCAATCCCTGACCTCCCTCTGTTTGCGTGAAAGGCGCAGTTCCTCTTTTGCATGAGATAAAGCCGTTTGTTACACTGGGATTATTTTTTTTTTGGCCCCGGGAGTCAAACAGCAGTTGAAAAAAACAGCGCAAATGGAGACGTTGCAGTTATTTGCAGATGAACTGAGTTAGTAAACAGTGCGTGCCAAAATCAGTCAGGCTTTCTGCCCGTTCTCCACCTGTGTTTTCAGAACAGCCGCAAATTGCTCTTCTTTATCCCGTTTTGGACGCCGCCCCATGTGTCTTCATTGTTAAAAATGTTTCATGTAATTATTATTATTTTTTTAAAACATCGTCTAGTTAAGTCGAGAATTATTCTCACACCGGTTGCAGATTTACACTGAAAATAGTTTTCGGTCGACCGAGAAGTTTGTTTCTAATAGAAAATGATGGAGCTAAATCGGGGGCATAAAGTTTGTTTGGAAGAAAAAAAATTGAAACAGAAAAAAAAAGATTTGAAATTGAAAAAAGGTTTCAGAAGTGGAAAAAACAACAACAACCTTGAATCTGAAAAGTAGTTTTTGAAAAAAAAAAATTCAGTTTCAATTTTTCTTTTCAGTTCAAGTGTTTTTTTTTTTTTTACATTTTTTGTTACCAACAGGAAAAATGTATAGGAGATTTGAGAATAACTGCATTTCTGGTCAATGCTGGTTCTGCTGACAACAGCAGCAGACCAAACATTTCTTCAAACTTCATGAATACGCAACCTTTTACGCCTCAGAGGCAGATCGGACATTTCCCACTGAATCCTCTGCAGTTACAGCTAAGCGGCGTCGCTCTTCCTCAGCAGCAGGCTTCCCTCTATTTTGGGCATCGCCGCCGTAAACACAGAAACCGTTTTGTCTCCTGGAATGTGATTCGGCAACGCGGACCTGAGCTAAGGTAAGAGCAGCAAGGCCTGTAATATGGGTGTGTTAGGCTTTGTGCGTGTGTGTAGTGACAGGAACTTCTCAGGTTTCAGGGATAAACATGGCCACTGCTGCGTTCACACCTCTTATCCTCTGAAACCAGAGGATATGATAATAAGATTAGACTAAAAGAAAAGCTTTGCAGAGAGTATTATCTCAGTTTCTGGACACAGAGATATTTAGAAACAGTGTTGTAGAAATCTAGTTTGCAAGCTCTGTATTACATTTTTGCCTCAGACGTCACCATCCAGTTATAGTGTAAAGTATACAGTTATTATTGCTATACAGGTCTGTTAGATCTTGTCTCATTAGTATTGCCTGTTAGTTCTTGCCGTATTTGGTAATTCCTTTATATTTAGTTTCCTCCTTTATTCTGGTATTCTGTCTCTTGTACGTTTTGCATTTATTTCTCTTCCGTTGTTTACAAGGCTTTGCTTTAGTTTATCGTTCACCTCCCCATTCACAGCTGTTTCCCATTACCTGATTCTTCACATTTGCCTCTCATTAGTTCTTGTGGTGTGCTTTATCTCTTCCTCACTATTTGAGTTCCTGAAATTTCCATTGTCTTCTGGATCCTTCCGTCACGCTGCCCATCTGACTCCATGGTTCTCCTGCCTTCTCAACCTGTAAGTTCCTGGTTTGAACACATTTTGCTAGTTAGCCACAGCTTTGTTCTGCATTTAGGACCTTTCTACCTACTAACATGGCACTATCTATACATCAACGGTCTAATGTTATTAAGAAAAAGCCTAGTATTAAAGTATTAGCCTAGCACCTGCCATACTCCTAGTTTTCTGTAGAATTTTAGTAATGTCAAAGTTAAACATTGATAGTAGATAAAAACTACTTCTATAGCTTCTCTATATTGTATGGTATTGAGAAATATAACCAAAGAAGTACAACTAAGTCACTAATTAGGCTGCTACAGGTTAGCTTATATCTTTAGTTAGATACACTTAGCTTATATCTTTAGTTCAGCCTGGCCATTGCCTTCCTACATTATTCTGGGCGACTCTAATCTCGCTTTACAGAAAGTCTGGACCTTCTCCCATTTACTTACTTTCCTCCAAAAGAATTTCTGGGCCAAACAGCGAACAGAAGGAGAATTTGTGAACAATGACGTTGCTTTTTCTGCGCTGTTTTAGAATTGTAGTCCGCCTGTAGTTTTAGCAAAGTGAACGAAGCAAATTCAGATAGTAGAAGTATCACATTTTTAGGCTATGTCAATCAATGAAGTTGATTAACAGAATATGATAAATTAAGACATTTTCAGCCATGCTCATTACCAGTAGGTGGCGGCCAACTGCCAATAGAACTCAAGAAGAAGAAGAAATTCACGGAGCCGTTCAGTCGCTTCCAAACATTGAATTCAAATGAACGTTCTCCTCGTTCAGCTTGGCCCTTATTTCACAGTGGAGGACCGTTGCTTACAGCGGACACAATTTCCGGTAAGCTTCACAGCGTCGAAACTTGCACATTGTAGCCATTACTTTATCAATTGGGTAAAATTTAAAACCTGAAAACAGCCCACTCCTCCAGAAAACCATCATTTCTCAATAGCCAAGGGTCCAGACTGGATGTACGAAGTGAAGCGTAGAACAAGAGACTGATTTTTACCAGGCTATCTTCAGCTATATGGCTTTTTTTATCTGAGTAAAATTAAAATACTGACGTGTTTCGCACAGCTAAGCAAACAACTAATGAATGCAGTAATATAATATCTGTATTTATTTAAATTTGGAAATGCACAGGCTACAGGCTCAACTATTTAGTAAGATATTTTTTTGGCCGTTTCTTTGCTGAATTACAGCCATATGAGAGTTTCTGGTGTGAATACACAAATGCAACCATGTCAAAGCAGTTCAACAGGGCTTTAAACACGACTCCTGCATTATGACAGGGTTCTCTGGGAAGAAAGTGTCAGAATAACCTAATCAATAAAATGTTTTTATGTCTCAAAATAGGCCACCATGCACTCAATGCTCCAGCTTCTCAGAAACATGCCGTCTTTAGTCATCTTTCAGGTCAGAAGGTTCAGGCCTTTCAGCCGATCTCATGAGGAGGCTTTCAGTTCCAGGTGGAACAAAGCTTCCTGCTGACCCCAGGACGGTTATTGCTGTGCTTCTATTCTCAAAAACACCCCTCTAAACTCTCCTGTTCCCATACGCCTACAGTCAGCGTCTGTGTTTGTATCGGAAGTTGCTATTACTTTCCTGATTGAGGAAAAACATGCGGTACATCTGGACCTATGAACTGATTAACCTGATTTCCTGTCTTTCAATAAGAAGGAAATCGATGCACTTCTTGCCACAGATTCTTAATTAAAATTTGACTTTGACATTCCTACAAACACATGTATGTTCCCAGGTGTTGATTGCAATTCTGCGTGTTCAGAGTTCTATCCAGATGGAAGGGAAATATCAAAGTAGTTACGCAATTTGACATTTCTAAAATTAATGGAAACACAACAATTAAGAAAAAAAAAATCATTTCTGGATTAAAAAGTTTTGGCGCTAAGAGGAGGTGGTTTCTTTGGCTGTTTTGAAATTGGCTTATTTGGCAAAACTGCAACCGAAACACTATTTTTTACTTTTTTTGCATCACACTAGTCACATGATGTTGCCACTGGCGCAAACCATGACGAAGAAGACAGGAAGTAGTCTTCCTGTGAAGGCAGAGGAGCCTGTTTTTAGTATTTAAAATTTTATTTTCCTTTATTTATATATACATTCTGTCTTGTACTGTACTGTAACAACAGTGACTGTTTGAACAAATATGTTAAAAAAAAAGTTACATACTGCAGCTTTAAATGATATTGAAGTTTGTGGTCGCAACATGACAAAATGTGGGAAGGTTCAGGCAGTGTGAATCCATGTCCAACGTACCTCCTGCCGAAGATCAAGACTCAACGTTTCATGCCGATATGTTTCTCACTTGATGAAGTGAGAAAATTGGAAGTGATCCTGTTTGCAGCCCAGTTTACTACGCAACACTCGTCCCCGTCACTTAATCCCTCTGTCTGAAGCACGGAGTGGCGTGTTTGCACGCAGGAATATGAGCGTAAGGTGGAGTTCTGTGATCTGATACCACAGAACAATGGTCTCTTTTATTGGCAGGGACTGTCGGGTCAGAGAGGCAGAACTCGGCTCCTTGGTGTTGTCTGTTGCATCAGATATCAGGAGCGTAGAGCTGGGACGGGTGGCTGTGTCCGGGGTTGACGCGCAGATGACACGTCGCGCTCGACACCGTCTTTGATCGGACCGGGCTTTTGAGGAAGTCTTGTTGTCATGGTGCTGCTTCAGGTGAAACCACAGGTCAGCTGGTGACCTTTGCATTTTGCCTGTCTCTATGCCTCAACATATTATATTTGATTCTATATGTTGATAACCAATGAAAAGGAAAATGAAACATTTTGAACATCTGCTGATGTTCACTTTACCGTGTGAAGTTGTTTTCCCCCCTTTTTGATGGTTTATTCCCTGTTTCAGGGACACGTAACTTTAAAGCTTGTTTGCGCCTTTACCTTTTTAATCCAATGGAGCTTAAGCTGGTGAGGGTTAAAGATAAACAAATTTTGCAATCAGTGGATTGTTTTCCATCTGTTGCCAGCAAATGAGGAACCATACGGAAGAAGATTGGGGCCAAAAACAAAATTAGACTTTTTCTCGAAATTCTGATTTTTGGATCTCGGAAGATTAAAGTAAGAATTTTTCTTTTCAGTGGCCCTAATCCCCTTCCGTAGAATCGAGATGTAATAAGTGTGGCTGAAAAAAAAAAAAAATCAAAATTTTAAGCAGCCACCAAAAGCCCCGAAAGTCTATTTAATTCTCATGGCGTTTACAGTTAATATAAATTGTGTTTAGTTTGTTCCAGAGGCTAAAGCTAGCAGCTATTCAGAGAGGGAGTGTTCAGCGGTCAATACCAAACAAATATAAACTGTCCTAACAGAACTATGATCTCACAGAGAGAACTTTTTTGTTGAGAGATCACCGTTTTGTTTAAAAAGTCATGTAATCAGTCACCTTTTAAACAAAACCTCACATCAAACTGTCCCTTTTTAGAAGCTCGACATCTTTTGGTTATTATTTACATGAGAGGGCACAAAGGAAAAAAACTCTAAATATGAAATCATCTTCGAAAATGTGGGAAATGACCTAAAGGTGGACCTACAAACACAACAGAGAAGCTTTTATAGAGAAGAAAATTGAGAAGTGGTGAACAGTCTTTTGAAAGGCTGCCCTTCAAACGCTGGCCTCTCCATTTAGTCGGGTCATCGTCTTTTATTTAACTCAGAAAAATATTAAATCCTTTTAATCCTGCAATGACTCAGAGTGTTGTGTAGATGGGGTACGCAATGGCAACATTTTGAAAATCAGATGTTACCTGCAGTTTTCCTGGACTTTTGAATAGAATTTCCTAATGTTTTCCCATGTAAATTTTCTCTCCTCCTTCTTCCTCTCAATCTATCCTGCATTTCTTCTCGGTAACAATGACATTTTCTTTTTTTTCCCCCTCCATGTTCTCTGACCATCTCTCTCTCGTTTTTGTTCTGACACTTCCGACCTGTCCTTCTCCGGTGCTAAATGACAAAGATCTCATTCACGCCTGCTTGGGGGACATTTTTTGTGGCACCCAAGAGAGTAGAGGAAGGGTGGGGGGGGTAATCACACAATGGCAGCCGGCAGCCGAGGGACGACGACTCGCATTTAAGAAGAGAAAAAAAAAAAAATGAAGTTGGGGTTGCAATTTATGCAGCTTCTTTCAATGTCACCGTGTGGTCTACCTCACTTCCTCTGTGTCGTCGTATCCCTCTGCCCGCACACCAGTCCCTCGCTCTCATCCCGCTTTTGCTCTCCAACCTTTTAATATTCCATTGTTCCCCCCTTACGGACGACCATGCATTTTTCTCCCAGAAGCGGTCACTGTCATGTTTATGAATGTTTTGGAGTGCGCTGAGCGGGGTACGAGAGCGAGGAAGAGCCTGAATTCTAATGCGACTGTCGCCGCAAAGGGCTGCCGCCGCTCCAGCTTGAGTTGTGGCTTAGCGGAGCCCGCTCAGTCAACCCCGAACGCGTCTGTTTTGCTCGTTTTAAAACAGGAGTGTGTCATTACGCCTCTTAATTGCAGTGAACGGTTGGATGGCGACGCCGAAGCTGTCAGTAGACGGAGGCAAGAAAAGGGAAATATGGCGGAAAATGAAAGCCACCTGGGCAGAACATTAGAAATCAATCTCTCCAACGACGGCTGTGATTACAAGGCAATTTAAAACGGTGCAGAACAATAAGCTTAATCAGCAACAGAGCCAACGTTGACGCTCCAAGTATTTCGTCTTGGTTATGTTGTGTTGCTTGGCTTTTGTTTTAAGAGCCTCATTGTAAGGTTTGGTTTATTGAATTTGTACTCGCGGCTCTTCAGCCAGGTGATTGTTGAAGAGCAGAGAGTATTTATGTTTAAGTCTCAGGAGTCAGCGTCTGATAACGTCTCCTTTGGTGCAATAACCTGGCTCATACGTTTTGTGTAGCCGTGTTTCCGTTAACCGTAAAATTGGGCAAATTGAAATTCCAAAAGTACATTTGCTTAATTGGAAACACGGCAATTTAGGGAACAAAACAATGAAAAGTTTTTCGTTGAAGGTTTTGCGCTAGGATGAGGTGGCGTTTCAACTGTATTAACACTTTTTTTTCACATCACCTGAGTTGCGTAAACAGTAGGCGTCTGTTGCTGCTGCCGAAAATGACGACGAAGACGACATGAAGTAGTTGGAGAATGGTGATTCGTCTTCGGTTCATTTTTCAGGTGCAGCTGGATCCACCAGAGCTCTCACAGCATCACACACTTCATAAACAGCTGTGTGTCATTCCAACATGTTGAATCCAAAGCACCTCTGTAAAAATCACCCACTACAATTTCCCCAAATTGCCGCATACGCAGCCGTACTCGAGTTTAAGGGGCTTGTTGCTCGAAAGCCTAAATAAGACGCCGACATCTCTGACAGCTGATCGATGAATTATGAATATATCTTCTGTAACTTATTCATGTGACTTTTTAATTTCAATTCTTATTTAATAGAAACGCTGCATTTGCAAATTGTTTTCTCTTCACATTAGCAGAATATAGACAAAGATTTCACAATATGGAAAACAGCTGATGTTACTTAAAATGGATATGACCAAGAAAAAAAACCAAACTGCTTTGCGCAATAAATAATACTTTGACTGCAGTTAAGAATAGCTAGTAGCTAGTTGTTTTCTTTTTATGGAGCTTACACAGCGTTTTACTGTAAATCTCAATTTCAAACAAAACCATAAGAAGTTGCATTATTTCATCTACAGCTTTTATTACTAATCAGCCAGACGTTTTGAGTGTGGTTCAAGTTGAAATTTTATTCAAGGATACCTCACACTTTCTCTTGTCTATTATTAGAATGCAAGTTAATTAATTTTTTGAGCCAATTTAGCAAAGAAAAGTGACTTTTTTTAGCTCTGAAATGGTAGCAGTCAACATTACTGAATCTAACTGACAGATTTGGCCTGAATCAGACACCCACTTGCATC
This sequence comes from Xiphophorus maculatus, assembly GCF_002775205.1. Lineage (NCBI taxonomy): Eukaryota > Metazoa > Chordata > Actinopteri > Cyprinodontiformes > Poeciliidae > Xiphophorus > Xiphophorus maculatus. The sequence continues at coordinate 15,754,839 of NC_036459.1, read as the reverse complement.
TTTAGCGCTTTGAAATCTGTTGACAGAAGCATAAATGATGCTGTTTTAAACTCTGACATTGAGCAAAGCACAGCAGAAATTCAGGATTTAAACCTAGAGTCAACACTCTGGCACGCTGCAGCCTTTCTGAACAGCAATGATGGCAAAAAGCTGAATTATGTCGGTCACAAAGTGAAACATTTGGGATGCCAAGCTACAGCCTGTGGTGCAGTTGGCAGAAAAATTCTGAATATATTATTTATTATCTGAAGTCTTCACCTCCTTCCCTCCTCCTCCTCCTTTCTGTACATTGTTCAACATAAAAGAAAAAAAACTTGAGTGACGGCAGATCGTCAAACTCGAAACGGATCCAACGGATGCAGAACTGTTCCAGATCGCTGCGTCGCTCATCAAACCGCCGCAGGGAGTTTCAAACCGCTCGTGGTCGTAACACAAGGGTAATATAAGGACCCCCGAAAAATAGGACAACTAAGTTGCATCACACGTTGCAAACACAGCTCAAGAACCGCACTCCTGACTGCAAGAGTGTGATCAGAATTAAAACCAGCGCACTCTCAAAACAGGGCCGAGCCATTTATTATTGATGACCGAATCCCTCTGAAGATGCCCTAAATAGAGATGTGTAGTTGCTCAAAAAAAAAGAAGAAAAGCTTTTGAGAAGTCAATGAAACTTTCCTGCAATTAGTATCAAAGTGAGATTGAGAAGGATTTGTAGCAACAAGCAGCAGACTGACATCTCCGTTTAAATCTGGACCAGATATCCCAAAAGAAACCAATGCACACAAACAAAGATTATTGGTTGTTTTGTCTATTAGGTAGCTCACTCAATAATGCAAAAATACTTTTAAGCATTTTGCAAAATACTGTATTGCAAAATGCAGTCCTAAATCTGGTAGTTTTCTCATATTTTGTCATGTTGCATGCAAAAACGGATCAGGGAGGGACAAAGTTAGAAATTTAAACCAGGATTACTTAATCAAGTTTTTTTTATTCTATGGTAGCTCACTCAATAGTATGAAGTCTTGTTTTTAAATTGGCAGAAATTCTATGTGCCTCTCTGCTGATGCTAAATGCTAACACTGAAAAGCAGAAAAATACAGTTCTCAATCTGGAACTTTCTCATTACTTTTTAATGTTACAACCACAAACGGGTCAGGGAAAAAGTTAGAAATCTAAAGCGGGTTTAGGTAATAAACCATTAATCCAAGCTGTAAACATTTTACAGAGCGCTGTTCAGTGAATTTCGGTGTAAATGGAAAGAGGACGAGAAGTAGAGAGACTCAGGGCTGGGTCCTCTTGCTGGGTAGGACTTGGAAACCGTTAACTGCTTGGATTACAATTTTGGCCAAAACTAATGATGTTTGGGGAAAACTAAAAAAAAAAATAATCAAAAAACAGTATTATTGACATTGTTACTTTCAAATTATTATTATTTTTTCTTTCAGTGCTGGTTCCATGAGCGCATCAGATCTGTTAAGCAATAAAATCGCAATACCTGATATAACTACTGCATTGAAGTTTCTTTTTGATAATAAAATCTCAAAGATTTTCAGTCTGGCCTAATCCAGGATTTGACTAGGCAACCATAAAACATTTTTCATTTTGTTTTTGTGTTTGTTTGTTTTGTTTTTTTTTTTACTTTATTTTACTAATTTTAAGCTTTTCGTGGCTGATTTGCTTCGTTCGTGCCATGAAATCAGTTAGCAGAACAGGCAAACTATAACTATTGTTCAAATTTCTTTCACTTTAATCACTGCTGATGCACCACTGTGCTAAATATTATACTTAAAAAAAACCTATCCCTGATATATGCTGCCATTTCCTAATTTAGTGAAAAAAAGATGTGATAATTTTCCTTCCTACTCACAATTATCTACTACTTTTTAGCCTATCAGACTAAATTCTAATAAAGTTAATGGAAGTCTGTGGCTGTAATGTGAAAAAGTTAGAAGCATGAATACTCGTGCGAGTCAGTGTATTTCGGTCCACTAGGATATTTACATTTGTCTGCTCAGATGTTTGCTTACTGCTCTGTGTCTGATGAGACTTCTTCCCTGCTCAGGGATTTGCAGGCTACCAAAAAGCTTCAAACATATTTCCTACTTCAGAAGCAGCCGCAGCTGCCTGCAGTGCCGGGATAAGTGCAGAAAAGAGAGAATACTCGGCTGGTTTCTGTCATGTTCCAAAAACCTTCCTGCTCTTAAGTCGAAAACCTCCTCGCTGCGAATGTCAGCATAACGGGTTTATTCATTTCTCACGGCACGCTGAGCTTGTATCAAGCTGCTCCTCTAGTCAATGGAACACTTCCACGTTGCGGAGAACACCCCGGGTTTCTTCTTGACGCAGACTTTTAACGCTACCGTCAGCACGCTGTCGTCTCTCTGTCTGTCAGTGGAAGCACCAACTGGAAAAGTACTGATGTCATTGGACGGTGTGGTGGCTCGGATGGTTTTATCCAAGATGCGACATGATGCCAACCAGGATACGCTCATCAGTTCACCGAGTGTTTGTCCAAATCGCTTTCGGAACATCAAGAGGTTTATTTTTAATGCAAACATTTGAAACAAATCTTTGTGTTTAATTGTTTTTCTCTTCCGAACTGTCCCATGGATGCCGTTTAAGTCTCGCTTTACTGTTGTTGAACGATGAACTCTGACCTTAACTGAGGCAAGTCATGCCCTGCAGAGCTTTAGATGTTCTTCTGTTACCTACTTGATGAGTCATCGATGCGCTCTTGGAGTAATTTGAGCAGGCTGTCAACTCCTGCGAAGGTCCACCATTTTCTCTTGTGGTTAATGGCTTTCATAAGCCTTAGAAAATGACTTTGAAATCCTTTCCACACTGATGGATTTCTTTGTTTCCCACCTGTTTTAGATGGCTTTAGATTGGGACATGATTTGTTACTTTTTGTTCCCGCTTACTTCATGTTGTCAGACAGGTCCTTTTGAAGTTACTTTAAAAGGCTCAGGACTAAAATTGCAGTTAATCACGGTTGATGTGTTACTTGAAGGGGTAGTATTATGTAACATCAACATTTTTGAGCTTTACGTCATATTATAACGTTTTTCCCTCCTCAAACACCCAAGGTATGTTTTTGATAAATCTTTTAATCTCCCATGGCAACCAGGCCACCATTCAGATTTCCAAAATGCCTGGTTGGACCTAGCGCTGACTTCAAGGCGCAGCCGTCCCCCACTACTCCCCTTACTCCACTCCTTCAGACTAGTCATCAGCTATTTGCAAACACCTGCTGGAACACTGGTGGAAATGTTGCTAAAGGGTCAATAGAGGAGCCATGTTGTGATGAGTTTAATGAGTTTCAGAAAGAGCAGCAGTTTTTAAAGGGACAGAGGCCAAATTTTGAGGTGTTAAAAGAAATCATATTTGATGTACACAGCATTTTTATAACAACTGAAGACAACATGTTTACTCGATTGTGCTATAAATGGCACTTTGTGCATGGAAAATACATAATACCGCTCCTTTAACAAGGAACTGGAAGGACAGGGCAGTGAGATTCAGCTTATAATTTCAATTAATAAACATTATCAATCAAAGGAAGTCGATGACTTTCCTTCATCCAAGCTGAATATCTTTACAAGACATAACACATAACATGTGATGTTTACCTCCAGACTGCTGTCAGAAGCTATGGGACCTGCCTGTAAGGCATTACTTTTAAATGCCCCCGCTCCCCCCGGTGCAACCCTTGGACAGAATCATTTACATGCTAACTACTGCTCTGGATTATGCCTCACTTTCTCTCAACATTTCAATTTCTGTCCAGCAAATTAATGTTTCTGATGTGATCTAAAAGCTTGACCACGGTTGAAAAGCAAAAGTTGTAAAAGTGATGATGTGTGCCCCTCATGAACACAACGGCATCCATTGACGATGTGACAAAATGACTGTGACCAAGTGCATCGACGATCTTACACCCTGAATCCAGCCAGCCTGTCTCGCACTCGACCATTGCTGTCCTTTTCCCAGACGATCCACCCGCTTGTACTTTTCCATGGCCGTCGGTTTCTATGGCAACCCAACGGGAGGAAGACAGAGCGCTGTCATGCAGACAGCACCGGGGTGTCTGGGATACTCGGGAGGTAAGAGAATACCCGTAGGGAAGGAGAGGAACAAAACAGGGGAAGCAGGGGAGAGCTGCACGGTTAAAGCCCATTCCAAGCTCAGGTTGGTTTTAGTTTGTCCTGAGTAACGTTCAGTTCCAGTGCAAATTCACTGATCCATCAGCACATCAGTTGGAGCCGGCCAAAATGCTTTGGTGCAAACACCACACACTGACATCTCAAGGCTCCTTCGTTCTGTTTTTGTTTGATTAATCATCAAAGCGAAGCAGCGATTGCAAACTACACAGCCCAGCAGGTACCGAGGGTACGTTTCTTTTAAAATAGCTCGGCTCAAAGCAGCAATTTGTTCCCTCAAATTAATATTTCGCTCACTGACACTGCCAGGTACTTTCGACTAAACATCCCTTCAAATGAATTAATTAGGATGTTGTACCAGCAGGACCGTCTTGTTGGGAGGAGTATCCAAGATGTTGGTAAATGTATTTTCCATTTTCTTTTAATTATTGCTGGGAATGAGACACAGTCTTCGTTCTTTTTAAAAAAACATTTATTTTAATCTAGATCCCCCGCAGCAAATTCCACCCTAGCTGTGCCCCAATACCACCAGACAACCAAACCCCAGGACTGTCAGCCCATTCTCCTGGCTTCAGGCCAGAACACCGACCAGTTCATGTGGCTCATCCCAGTACCAGTTGGAGTACAGCGCCATCATAAGAGATTATTTGTGAATGTTTACAAATAAACATTTGGAAACCACGCACAGCCGTAATGTGCGTGGTGCACATTACGGCTGTGCACCACGCTTTGTCAATATTCTGCTAATGATGGGAAAACACAATTTCATTTCCATTAGATAAGAGTCGCAATTAAAATCACATGGGAATGAGTTTGTTTGCACGATAAGTCATTAAAAAAAACATGCTGCTCCGTCATCTACCAACTACTTCCTGTTATCTTCTTTGTGGTTTCCGCCAGTGGCAATATCCGGTTTTTGATCATGTGACTTGTGTGATGTGGTGAAAGTGTTTCCATTGCAGTTTTGCAAAATAAACCAATTTTGTTACAGCCATAGAAAAAAAGTCCACCTAATTTGATCAAAAAACAAGTATTGTTTCTTTTAAAATTCACATGTTTCCATTGAGCTAACTTATTCTGGAAACATCAAATTGTGCAACTGCACCACCAATGGCACCAAAGCTGCCAAAACCCATTTTTTGCTTTTTAAGGATTAGGACAGTCCCTTTTTTACAGTTTGGAACAATAGAACTGTTTTCTTTCCAACAAAGCTTTTACTTGTGATGCATCAAGGTCTTGAGCCAACACATGGTATTAGGTTCAAGAGAATGTGATGAGACGGGACTTGGCTAGAAAGCAGTGTTTATAAGCGAGAATAAGAGTCCTTATTTTTTTTGCTTATCACAAATAGAGTAAATATTTCATAAATCCCTTGTGCTTTAAAGAGGTGTATGAAATGAATTCCAGTTTTGCTGAACTCATTCGTTTTTAGACTCATCTCAATGTAAGGTGGTTCTACAGCCAAAAAAAAAAAAATTGTTTTGTGATCTGAACAGAATTAATTTATTTTCAGGTGTATTTTAAAGGATATGGGTCACATTCAGGAATGCATTTATGGGTGCTAAATTTGGCTTGAGTTTTTGTGTGGCTTTACTTCTGAAACTACAGGTAACGGCGGACCTGCTTCTGATATAGCTTCACTGAGAAAATAGCATCGTTTTGTGCTGACCTAGCTCTGGTTTTGTGTCATGCAGGATAGTATTTGAAAATGCTGTGAGAAGGAGAAAAAGTCAATCTTTTGATGCTACGTTGACAACAAGGAGGGTGATTCAACAGTCTCAATATGTTAGATTAAAGGCTAGCGATAATCAAATGCGGTCTACAAAACAGATGCTAGCTTGATTGACATTACTGACTAATGATTGGCCAGTTGCTAACCATTAGCAACTGGTTAGCAACTGGCTAACCAGTTTTGTAGCCCATTTTTACAATGGAAACGGACAAAATAGCATACAAAGCCACACTAATCCATGCCGCACTGCTCATTGGAAACGAGGCATTACTTACTTCAAGAGATGAGGTCACCAATGACAGCAACTGGATGGTAATTTGCTAAACACACTTCACTTTGACAAATATTGGATTTCATTACACCTTATTACATGTTTACTTTTTGTTTCTCCTCCAAAGAGTTTTTGCGGCGCTAGTGGCTCGTATTTTTTGTGACAGTAGGCAGACAGGAAAGAGGGCAAGGAGAGGGCGGAGGGCATGCGGCAAAGGTCGCCGGGACCGAGAGTCGAACTCCTCGACTCCTTAGGGAGTCGAGGAGTAAGGCCTCCAAACGTGGGGCGTGCTAACCCCCTGCGCCACCACAGCATGCCCCTTACATGTTTACTTTTTAATAAACAGAATTGATCTGATGGAGCACATGCTAAACATCACATTCACCATGTAGTGACATCAAAAGAATAACTGTGGATAAATTGCAGCAACATGACTAATCTCCAAAAGTGACACTGCATGCTTGAGTCTAAAAAGGTTCGAGAGCGTTGCAAAACAAAGTCATTGACGTTCTAACATTAAAAGGGTTGCAAATCTATAGCTTTGGTACTGTGGCATACCCAAGTTTGACTCGCATTTCACAAATTAAAAAAAACAAACAAAAAAAAAAACATCTAATAGCCGTGAAACCTTCCCTGTGAGGATTACGGGAAAAAACCCACAGATGAACTTTAAACCAGCAAACCTCTTTCTTTGAGGCGTCCGCGCAAACCACCATGACAGAGCAGCCCAAGTCGGGTATTCATCAAACACAATGTTATTCACTGCATGCGTAAATGGCACAAAAGATCTTGAAGGTTAACAATTTCTACTTGATTAAAAAAAAAAAAATCCAACCTGACGAACATGTTTTTAAAACGTTTCTGCCATTTAGCTTCCAGTTCCTTTGAATTTCTGAAAGCGGCTAAACAAAAATGATCGAGGATGTCTAAGGATGTTTCATTTCACACATAAATACAGCAAGAAGAAAGCAAAAAAGGTACAAGTACCACATTGCTGCAAACAAACTCAATGACAAGAACCATAGACACGTGAAGCATTGGGGTGTGAACTTGGAGCGCGATAGTTGAAATGTTGGTATCCAGCATTTACAGGGTAGTTGTTTACTTGTTAAGGGCTACTAAGTAGAAAGGCTTATAGAAGTATATTGTAACCACTCAAACACCAAATGCCCTAATATACATTAATACAAAGAGTGGAAACTGATACTAATATCCACAAACTGGCAAAAGTTTAGCAAAACAAACTATGTGCCCAGTTTGAAAGTACCAACCTCATAATGAGTAAGGCATTCTGTAGACAAACCCAGGTATTTCTTTAACGTTTATAACTTATAAATAGTTATAAAAAGAGGCTATTGCAACAGACGTGGATGTTCGTCTCCATGGACGACGATCAACAAATTACATGGCATGCTATTCATATGCAATACAGCTCGCTGAATTTTCTTGATGATCTGACTTTGAAAGCAAAAACACAGCTATGATTAAATGTCCTATTAAAAGGCTAAAAAAAAAAAAAAAGCTCACATCTTAACAGGTGCTGAGAATTTACCAAGCCAGCATTGTGTACACGGTGTTCTAATTAACCATGTAAACACACCAAATGAAAACCTTTTCAGCAATTTTGGCTCATCATAGCAGAAAAGATCCGAAGCTTAATTAATGACTAATGAAGGCGGCCGTGTATTCAGGCCTGCTCCAAGTTGACGGTGTGGAACTGTTCATAGGAAAATGAGAATTTAGGATTCAGTTTCTCCCATATAAAGTACAAGACAGATCTTTCAGTCAACTTGGTCCAGTTCCCAGTTTTGCTTCTGTGATCCAGGCACTCTGTCTACGTCTCAGTCTAGGATTTAAACACTCAGTTTTAATAAAACTTTATGTGCTTTTTCTGTTGTGTCGCATATTCATATAGGCTACATAATGACTCAGTATGGAAATTAGTGTATGTCACAAAACACTTTTTTTGCATTACACGAGACTCATGATCACCAACCAAATGTTACTACTGGTGGAAAAGACGAAGAAGGCGGCGGGAAGTAGTTGGAGGATGTCGCTTTTTTTTCTCTGACTTAATTTGTGTACGAATTTATTCACATGTGGTTTTAATTGCGTTTCTTTTTTAATGGAAAGATGACACAGTGAAATGGTCTCTTTTTTTCCAACATTAGCAGGATATCGCCAAAGTTTTTCTCACATTTGTAAAGGAAACACAGCTATTGACAGCTATTTTTGAACGATGTACTGTAGTTGCCTTCTTTGTTGTTGTTTTTTCCATAGAAAAGTACTCCAGTTGTTAATTGTGTTGAGTTTGAGAAACTGCAGTGATGGCAGTGACTTTATGCAATCTGCATGGCTTCCTTGGTCTGAACTGGATTGCCTGCATATGGATATGAATCTGCCTGTATGATAGATTTGAATTTAGATGAACTAGATTAATATAAATTAAACTTGCACCTATTTAGACTCTTTTTGAATGGGTACAAGTTGTGTTTTTTCTTTCTTGCAAACTCAATTCCGGTGACATTTGCTGTGACATGAAGTTACACAGTTAGAACTGAGTTCAATACAAGTTATATTATTATTGTTGCACAGTTTTATTTTCCGGTACCACTACAGGCACACAGATTCCTATGTGACTTCCTGTAGTAAAACACATGGATTTGCAGCCGTAGTACTTGACCGTGCCGCTATTTCTTCTAAGGTAACGTTGCGTCCGTCAACAGGCTTTTGACACACTTCCGACTTGCCGCTGAGGCTCCAGACCTTCCTCCATTAATGAAAGACTTTCAAATGAACAAGAAGAGAACACAACATGTGACCGCCACAGGCCACCGGGCTGCTGTCTGGGAGCAGCTGTAAACACTTCAGAATGAGATCAGACAGAGCCCGGCGCGCACATACACCGAGAAGAAAGGGAGCAGAAGGCCAGTCAAAGCCATTTCCTGTCCTACTGAGCCGGCTAATTGGGAAGTAAAGTCGCTAATCTGCGCCTGGCTCCAGTTACGCTCTCCGCGAAGATGAGTATTTGCGCGCTAATATGTTTTGTACTTCCACTGCAGCTGTCTCCGTCCATCAATGCCAGCCGGGCTTTTGTGGTGGTTGATGGTGTGAGAGCTTACAGCATGAGACGGGAAGAGGGGGGGGAACGAAACCAAAGGAAACTGAGCAGATTTGGGGAGCAAAGCTGCTGCCTAAGCAGAGCGTGTGTTATATTGAATTTTACAAGCTCTCATGAATAAGAGCGTCACACATCATAGATAAATGTTAACATCCCCCTAGGCTATTCACCGCACTTCGTTCTTATTGTACGACAGTAGGGGTCAAGTTTTAAAAGTGCTCTGTAGGGTGTCTGCCAAAAAACGTCATAATTTAGTTACTTTTTAAAAAAAATAATTGTGTAATCTAGTTAACCTTAAGCTGATCAGAATGAGCCATGAGTAATATGATGTTTTTATCACTCAATCAATCTTTGTAGGACTACGTAGGCTAGACTTGTAGTATAGTGGTGCATATTAGAAACACACATAGATATTGTGAATGTATAATTTTTGAATAAATTGTGTGTTTAAGCGCAGTGAGAAAATTATTTTGTGGCTGCTGCGTCATTATGATTACCATTCATGTTACTAACATTCAGATGCCATTTGCAATGCACTTCAGCTGTTTATGTCTGCAATTTCATGGGTGACTCCTTGAGTCAATCTTGAATAATGTATATGTGTATAAACATTTAGGAAAATGAACAAAAGTTTGATTGATTTAAAGGGGACATATCGTGTATTCCAGGCACATAGTGTCATTTTATAGCATAATCAACTAACTATTGCTTTGTTTCCACTAACCATAACATTGCGTAAGTTGAAATGATGAAAATAAATTTGCATAGTGGAAATAAGGAAATTTGTTTTGGGATTTTTTTGGACAATATGCAGCAAACTTTTCATGAACTTTGTGTAGTTCATGAAAAGTTTGCTGAATTTATTGCTCCTCTGTAAAATGGCCGACAACAATTGCCCCAAAGTGCTCCATACGTAGATGCTCCCAAGTGTGAGGGGCTTGTCGCTCCAACGCCTCAATAATCGATAACCAACATCTCCTATGATGGATGATGGATGATGGACGCCATGAATTATGAATGTATATCTCATGTAATTGTTTACGTCCGCCGCTGCCATGATTTTTAATGACATCACATGAACGAGTTTATTCGCGTGTGATTTTAATTTCACTTCTTATTTAATGAAACGCCACAATTGCGAGGTTATGCTTTTTCTATGTTAGCAGAACACAGACAGATTTGTGCACATTTGTAATAAAAACACAGTTACAGTACGTAGCAAAAAAACTTAAAAGAAATTTGTTTTTGCATCACTGCAAAATTGTTCCGTCTCTTTAGGAACCTAACTTTTAGCATGTCATTACAATGCTTTTCCACTATGCTGTTTACAACTGTTCTCCAGAGAACTGCAGTTCATATAACCTTTGCAGACCTGCACTTTCACCAGGGGTTTGCTAATTGCTAACTGCCGCCGTTAATTAGCACACATTAGGCAACTGCAATTTATCTGTTCATGAATCTTTTGCTTAATCATCACTGTTTACACTTTGTTACGAAGGTTAGCATTGAGAAGAACCCAAACTGCAAAACAAAGTGTTTTTGTGAAGCAATTGCTTCTGAACTATCAGCATATTGAGTGTTTGAACAACATTGTCAGGCCCAAATGATGGATTCCTGGGAGCTGCAGCAGCGTAGGGGCATCTCTGAGATTTTATTTTATGGATTTTTGTAGAATATTAACCACTAATATGATTACTGAGCAGAAAAAGCAAGTTGTTTCTAAAACTACTTGTGAGTTTGTATGTATTCCTTTCAGCTGGAGTCATAAAACATGCGGGACAGCAGGCGACACCGCAGCACACGCCACCGGTTTCCTATGACAGGGTGCCACATCCTGGACACACACATCGTGTGTTTGTAACCTGATTCCTCGGTACGTTGCTGGCAAACCAGAGTTGCTGCAGAATCCAAAAGTGTTCAGGTCAATTGCTTTGTCAGTGTTGATTCCACTGCAGCCAGTGTTTTTAATAGGCCACAGATCCGCCAAAATCAAAAAGGTCTGCTTGTCAGATGTACAGAGACGCTCGGCGGACTGCGTTCTGAGGAAGTCTGCTCCTCGTGACTAATCAGAGCCGCTCCTTTGATCACTTAGGAAGTAAGGAGTCCTGCAGACGCTTTATCACCCTTGTTGATTTCTTATCGCTCACACAGAGCGCAAGCAGATCCAGCACAGAATTACTGGTAGGATGATGAGTTATGAGGATGTGGCCGCGTTGGTGCCTCCGTAGCAGATTCTATTGAAGTGAGTAAGGCCAGTAATGACTGCACATTACACTGTTGGTCTGGACTGGGTGAGGAGTAGGACGCTGTCGGAGCCATATGGTCAAGGTCAAAGGGCAGAAAGAGGAAAGAGGACAGATGTTACTGGAAAAACATAAGTTAAGGAATGGTAGACAGGGTGGAACTCACATTTATACATTGTAGAGTTATTAGTAGAAAGACAATAATATACTTACTTAATATCTCTGTGGAACAGTTACCAGCTAAATTAGAGATCCGATATGTAACTTTAAGTTTTTAAAAAATATATATTTGTTGAAACTGCCACCATGGTGTTACTCCAACTCCTACTCCCAAGTGTAGAAATGCACCACTTCTGATCAGAAACAACCAATCAGAGCCAGGAGGACTGCCTATACTCTGACAATCTAGCTCGTGTACGGGCTGCTCAATGTGCTAATCCCATTCGGTGGCCATGCTAACTAGCCTTAGGATTCACAGCAGGTTCAGTTGTTGGGAACTAGTTGTAGCATAGAAGAGAACAAGAGGAAGGGTATGAGCAGCGTTGACACAACCTTGATTGACAGCGCTAAGAGTCTCCCACCTGGCTCTGATTGGTTGTTTCTGACATAGCAGTGTAGGGGGTAGGACCACAATGAGAAGGCAGAGCTCTATTATTTTATTTTATTTTTTCTTAAATTGTCTCATTCTGTCAAGCCATAGTGACAGGTTGTAAAAAAAAAAGAAAAAAGAAACATTGTTTGTAAAAGTTACACATTGCATCTTTAATAATTTGAAGATTTAATTGCCTTTAATTGTTTAAACATCAAATACACCTTGACATGCATTGAAACGTACAGTGGAAACCACCTTGGCACGTCTTCCTCTTCTCTAGCCAAGGAGAATCAAAGGCGCTCCCGGATTGGCTGCTCTGCAAATGCCAACCAGTAGCATGCCAAGTCTCATTGCAGCTGGGCATTTCAGATTTCCAACATGCATTTGTCTTTTCGAATATTTTAGATGTGCACTTTGAACATGTAGGCGAGGGTCCAATGTAGATTGATTTAAAGGTCAGACAATGAGATAAAAAAAAAAAAACAGGTATTTTTCTACAGTGTGTGTAAATCTGTGGTTTTAACTCTACTACCTGAGCCATGTTTTCAGTTTAGTAAATGAATCGTCCAGATACAACACAGCATTGAAAAGTGGCTCCCTGTACTAACGCAACACTGCCGTTTTATATATGGACTGAATGTATCTACTTTATTTAGCGGGATCGATCTACACATGGAACATCCCCCGTTGAAGCAGTGAAAAGGAAGCGCAGAGATGGCAAACTTGCATGTGTGTGTGTGTTTAAGTGAGCAGACGGTGTAAATGTTGAATGTGGCAGGAGAGGTTAATTAACATTTTCCCTGCATCGGTTGCAAGTCGTCGTGCCTAAAACGATCCATGGAGATCTCTCCAAACCTGTAATGAACACCATGAACTTTACTCCCCAACAATTTATTGAATGACAGCGGAAAAGGGCGAAATAAAACATTCAAATGGGAAAGAAAAAATAAAAATTCTGACTATAAATTAAAAGCGTGAAGTTCAAGGTGTAAGCTGCTGAAAATTCTGAAACCTCCAAAATTTTAAATTGCCACTTAAAGCATAATCTAGTCGCTGCCAGCATATGTATGTTTCACTGATGGAGTGTAAATGTTTGACATATAAAAGCCTAACACTTATCCCTTTTTTAAGACTCTAATTTTCAGGTAAGAAACTGAGTTCTTGAGTTGCTCTGCATTATATCGAGGGAAACGGTACATAAAAACTGCTATTGGGCTGGCTATTAACACTCCCCATTTATAGATTTGTTTTTTACCTGGTTGTTTTTGGCTTAGCCCCTCGGTTAACGAAGTATTAAGTGGTCGGTAGCATCCCTCTATGCACCACTAAACTTGTGTGAGAATATTCAAAGTTGCTTGGACAAGGTCATCGTTTCACTGCTGAAGCTAGGCGCCACAAATCCTGGTGTCACAACCAAGGTCCTATTTTTATTTTTTGTTAACGTTGGTTCACCTGAATCTACCCAGCTCTTGCTTCTAGGTCATTATTCGGTAAAAGACGGAAAGCCAAGTTGGGTTTGTCCCACTGTTGCTTTGATAAGTCTGAGGATTTGAAGATTTACTTTTGGTCGGTTTTAGGCAAGTGGATATTCTTTTTCCACGTATCTATTTGAACTATTGCGTCTCTGATCTTGTCTTTACTGCAGATGCTCCATGCTGTATCTACTGAAGCGTCTGGAAAATGCAGTTTACTTTTCATCTGACAAGTAATGGCTTAAAACCACATACTTTGTTGTTTTTGTAATGCAGTGATGTCACGGAGTAATTTAAATAAAAAAATAAAAAATTCAGCACCTTTCTTTCACTTCATCTGTAATTACTGACCTCCAACTGAACACCTCGGCATTAACCGTCTAATTTCACCTCCGCTGACACTGCTCAGTCATCTGACGTTGCAGTCTCACTCCAGGCTGTTTATTTGGTTCCTGTCGGGAGCTCTAACAGCATCAGGGCCCTCATCTATTTCCCAAGTCGCTTCCCGTGATTTCTGGCATCTAAAGCTTCTGCTCCCATCTATCATATTCAGTGATAAATGATTTAACACACCTTAGTTTATCTGAAGGTGACCTCCCCTTGCAGCTTCTGCACTTATCGGCCTGTCAGTCAAGGGAATTGTTTTATTTTTGTCCCCAAGCTGGCAGCAAGTGATTAGTTTTTTTTTCTTCTCTCTTACAAATTTGCTTTATGTAGTACTTTTTAGATGTTCTGGGCTTTCAGGTGTTTGACAGCTTTTTAAAAATCATTTCTGGGTCAGGTAAAAGTCAAAGGGTTCCTACATTTACATTGTCCAGTGTTGGACAATTGGTCAACGTTTTGTTGGAGATGCCTTGTCTGATACAATGTTGCATTATTCTTTTGCCACTGAATTGGTTAGTAGTTAAATTCAGTATAAGATTAGCCTGCCTTCTCCAACCTGGGCGTCGGTATCTTGGTGTCTTGTTTAAGAGTGGTTGTAGGATCAATTGGGGTGTGGAAAAATGTATCCATTGAAGGCAGTTTATTGACCAAAAGAACAAGATCCTACATAAAAGCAGTTAAAATTGGCTTCCTCCATCTTTCGCCATTGAGTTAGGTTTAGGGGTGGTTATTGTCACAATGACCGAAACAGTTTGGTGTAGGGAGTCAGAGGCAAGACATGGGTGATGCATGTCACTCAAGAGCCCACTTCCAATTGTTTGGCTCAAGTAGGTACACATAAGTTATACAAAATTGAACTGATATTTCAATGGCACTAAATATTTGGAAGTAATTTACTAAATCCTAAAGGTTGGTTTAAGAAACTTGATCCGTCCAAGGATTTCTTTGACCAGGAATTTGACACTACTTTTGCGTCTTTGCGTTTGTTTCTTGATGAATTGTCCGAGTGTAGATAGCAAGTGAGTCTGTCTTAATTCTCAGTTTCCTTTTTATTACCGATATTTTAACCTTATGCAAAAGTTTTCTGTTGCTTGATTTCAGAATCTGCATTATCCTGGAATGCAGGTCATTGTCAAGAGAAAGATCGCACATAATTGCAAACTGCTACGATTCAGCGAACTGTTAAACTATAAACTATGAAAATAAGTTAAAATAATAGATTTTAAAACAGTTTTATTCTCAGATTTCTCTGCAGTTCAGTCGCTAAAATTTGGTCATAATTCACCTATTAGACAAAATCTTGGTGTGGATTACTGTCTAATTGTCCCCTTGGTATTAAAACACCCTTTATAGACATTTTTAGTAAAATATCTTCCAACCAGTGCTTGTTAATAATGCTTAAAATTGTAGATCTGTTGTAATTCCTCAATTAGGCATTGACTTGATGGATATACCACGCAGTAAACTGTATACAACATCAAAACTATTAATGTACCATTGGAAATAAAGCACATCCATCAAGTCTATATTCCTCATGTTATTGGATGAAGAGTGAATTTCAATTCAGACGTGTAACATACCACTACAAACTGAAAACGACGCCATGACGGGTCCCCAGTCTATAGTCTGCCCCATCTGCAGACCATATTTCATTTACAGCTTTTTAATTAACTGCAGCAGCGGCTCTCTGGGAATGCAAAACAGCTCCTCTGGTGTCTTGGCTTTGTTTGACAGCCGCTGCTCCACAGATGCTGCACTCCGCGCCGACTCCATCTGTCTCCCTCCCCACCCCGAGATCTCACCGCTGCCTTATCACGCATCATCGATCGGGTCCGGGCAGGAAGCAGTGGGGGGGAACCACCTATTTGTTTTCCCGCTGCTCTTGTTTACGATCAGCGCAAACCTCCCCATTGCTCCCTCTCTCTCTCACACACACACACGCGCCCACCTCCACACACACACACACACATATATTTTCACATGGCTCCCAATGCATTCACAAAACTCAAGTGGCTCATCCAGAAGTGGACTGCATATTGTACAATCTGCGCTGATGTCAGAGTTTTGTTTTAAACAAATGACTTTTTTTTCTTAGTGTTTTCAGACAAAATTATGATTGAGGTCCACCTTAAACTCATCATGCTAGTTATACAATTAGTAAAGGAGTCTGTGCTTGGATAGGATTTTTTTTTTTTTTTTTTTTTGTATTTCTAGAATCAACTGGCGAGTTGGAAGTGAAATAAATTGAAATACAACCAAAAAAAATCATTCATTTTTCGAGGCTCAGGGGACTTTTGTAATAGCTTACACATTTTAAGAACATGTACTCCCCAAAGTGAAAATTACTTACTAATTCACTGGGTGACTCACTAAGCCAGCGTGTCTTTAATGTACGAAAAGTAAATCTACTTTGT
This sequence comes from Xiphophorus maculatus, assembly GCF_002775205.1. Taxonomy (NCBI): domain Eukaryota; kingdom Metazoa; phylum Chordata; class Actinopteri; order Cyprinodontiformes; family Poeciliidae; genus Xiphophorus; species Xiphophorus maculatus. The sequence goes on along the minus strand of NC_036459.1, from coordinate 15,738,450 downwards.
TTAAAAGAAGCTTATTGATATGCAAACTAGACATATGGCATTGTAGATGGGAAGAAAAGTAAATGTCCTTCAAAATCTCAAAAATTTTGAGATCAATCTTAGATTCTCTTGAAACAAAATATCAAAATTTCAGAGTTTAAAAAGTCATAAATTTGACTATAGAAACTCAGAAGTTGCCATGTTTTTTGTTTTGTTTTGTTTTCTAGAAAATTTCCAAAATCTAAAAATTTCTGAGTATTTTGTTCTAGCAATTGCTGGACTTTTCAAACTCTAAAATTTCCAAGTTGTTAGATTAATCTAAAAATTTGAGTTTTTGACAGAAATTTACTCCCATTTTATTTTTTTTACATCGACAATGGCCTAATACGCTGTTTCGAATTTAGGAAGATTTTCAGGAAAACTAAGAATCCAGTTGTTTTTTTTTTGGTTGGTTGGTTTGTTTGTTTTCCACATGACTAGCTCTCTGGTAATTTGGGTCCAGATTTAATTACCATATTTTCCAGACTACAAGACGCAGAACTCAGCTCAACTATTTAAAAAAGTGCAACTTCTATTCAGGAAAATACGGTATTTTGCCCTGGATGCAAAAACACTGAGGCAACAAATACACAGTCGCTACAAAGACGCTGATGGCAGCGTGGTATTTTTAGCATGTAAAGCAAATAAACATTTATTTGTAGTTTTTCATGACAAAAACACAAATTACTATAAAACCAGTTGTAACATGGTTAAAAAAGCGGATGTAAAACACATCAGAGTGATGTACAATCAAGTCTGAAACAGAGGAGTTTTACTTTGCTTTTTAGAAAAGAGTTTAAAGGTTTAAAGCTCCACTTTTCTTCTTCTTCTTACAGAGAAGCTGGTCAGAGTGGATGGAAAGATGGAAGCATAAAGCAACCCTGGAAGAAAAGCTGACTTTTAGGTAAATCGCAGAAGTTTCTTCAAAATCAGATCCTTTCACATTACAACCATGCATATTGGTTTATCACATAAACTCTGAATATTTTTTGTGAAATTTATATTGCAAAGTGGAAAAATATAAAAAAGTAACTCATATATAAGATTACATTTTTTTTAAGTTGGCTATAATTTCAGTTATATTTCTATGCGGTGCGGTTGTGCTGATGGGGTCGATGTGGTTTAACCTCGGTTGGACTAAAGTGAAACTTTCATTAGTTATACATTATACAGCCCCAGAATTACACGTGTCTAGTCCAATCATTTGGATAGATGTGAATAAATAAGGCAGTCTTATGAAATGGGGCTGCATTTAAAAATGTGAGTAATTGCGCTGCTTCCTCCTACCGCTCTGTGCTCAGAATGGAAATCCCTCCGAACACATGCACACACACACTCATCCTAATAACCTTCCCCCCTTCCCAACAGCAACTCAAACTCCTTAGCTCCAAGGAGACCGGATGTGCAGCAGGCAGAGTTGGTAGGTGACGTTGCGTAAGCCAGTCACACACTTTGATGTGTTTCATGGGGCGTGGGCTTAAATTGTTTTGTCCCCTCACACGGGGAAGCTCCTGACAAGGACACGGGCATAATTGGATTGATGTTGGAACGCGTGTGGCCATCAGCTTCTTATTTAGCTCCCCAGACTCACTCATTAGACTTGGAGGCAAGTCTTTAATTATTTTCAGCAGCAACTAATTAAGAGCAGAAGTATGGTTTGAATTAAAGTGAATGAATGGTGGGCCTCAGGCTGTGCCTGTTGATGACATCATATATATATATATATATATATATATATATATATATATATATATATATATATATATATATATATATATATACTGTATATGTCCTGTTAGAAAGGGTTTGATGTGGAAAATAATGTAACCCATTAAAGCCTTTCAGTTTTTTACAGGATAATATGTATGCTTTTAAGCATATATTGTATTATAGAGTAAATAAGTAAAAAGTTCCTGTTCAAAATTATATATACTGTATATATACAGTACAGACCAAATGTTTGGACACACCTTCTAATTCAATGGGTTTTCTTTATTTTCATGACTATTTATAAGGCAAGAAATCCCACTTATTAACCTGACAGGGCAGGTTGACCTATGAAGTGAAAACCATTTCAGGTGACGACCTCTTGAAGCTCATCAAGAAAATGCAGAGTGTGTGCAAAGCAGTAATCACAGCAAAAGGTTGCTACTTTGAAGAAACTAGAATATAAGGGCTATTTTCAGTTGTTTTACACTTTTTTGTTTAGTGCATATTTCCACATGTGTTATTCATAGTTTTGATGCCTTCAGTGTGAATCTACAATGTCAATAGTCATGAAATTAAAGGAAACTCATTGAATTATAAGGTGTGTCCAAACTTTTGGTCTGTACTGTATATATATATATATACATCAAAGCAACTGGAGCAAAACAGCTATAAATATCAACTTATAAAGCAACGGATTTGGTAAATAAACTTCCTAAAAACAAAAGAAGAGCATACATCAGTGGTTAGTACTGGACATCTATAGGAAATGAAATTTGCCCTGCACCAGATTTCTTTGGTTTTGCTTTATGGTCACATGTCAGTGTTTCAGATCATTTAACAACGAGCATCAACACCACGTTAGAGCGGGAAGAGGGAGACTTGGGATCATCTCATCCTTAATTTTCCCCATCACACTTCCTGTCGGTGGCTTGTCGCTCTGCCTGCCAGCGTGTTTGTGGTTCTCTGTGTTTAGGGATAGATTCTCAGTGGCTTCTTGGTGGATATGGGCCCCATTCCTCTGTTGGGGCCCCTACTCGGGGTTGGAGAATACACATGATGAAGCCTGAAGAGCTGTAATTGTTCTGCAACCTACTGGATGAGTTGCTGGGGATTACTCTTCACATAGTGCCTGTTTGGTTTGGACAGCTACCATGTGAACACATTTCTTTAGCTGCTTGAGCAATTCATATAAATATTAGTTTCATCATATAGACCCATTTACATGTGAAGAGAAAAGCAAATTACACCAAGAGTCAAGTTCTTCTCGGAACAGATTTCGTACACTTTCAGATTTTTCTCAACCGACAATCCATCCTTCCTGATGAAGGAAGAAAGACCACAGTCAACTTTCTGATGCGGTTTTCCTGAGATAAAGCCATCTACTTCCAGTATGAAAGGTCCAACATAAGTTTTCACTCTCCGTTTTGGATGGACTCTCGGGTGCTTGAGGGCTTTGAAAGGTTGTATTTTGTATCAAAGGCAGAAATCTGACATCTGACACCTCTCTTTCAAATTCCTCTTGATTTATTGTTGACTTGTGCCAGGAGTCATCCACAGACAAAGGATCCTTTCTCCACATCTCTAAAACTCAGTTGCTGTTTGCAGCAAAACCCCTCGTCTTTGTAATGTTGTACCTGCAGAGAATAAATGAAATGTGAAATGTCAACGGACTGAAGAGACGTTTCTTCTTGTGGCGTGGTTGAAGATGGGTTTTACTTCAATTTGGTGATAAACAGTCGTATTCTTACTTTAACAGCTTGGTAATACATTTTCTGCCAGTTGCATCAGATCTGTTATTCATCAGAAGGTCCGTCTGACAACACCGGAACGACTGCCGTCAATGACCAAGGTCTAACCCCAGCTGTGTGTACATCTCTAGGGTATAACCGGAACAGAACGCATCAGATTACTGCTGCGATTTGTAAATGGCTTCGTCTCCACCATCACACTTGTAATGATTTGAGCAGATGGCCGTCGTCTTCTCAAAATACTTGGCGGTCCGTTCTCATCTGAAGCATAGCACTCAAATAAAGCCCACCACTTGCCCCATCTGTCTCTTTGTTGACCAAGTAGTCTGCTCGCTCTCTCTCTGCAGAGTGTCTCCGAACTGTTGTATCATGCAGGCTCCTTTAGTGGATGACTGGTCAGTAAGAGGCTTTATGATTGCCTAAGTGTGATTTTTAAAAAGGTTTTGTTGTTGTACGCAGACTGAGCTTTGGTAAGTAATTGTTCTTTGCTGTCAAAAAGTGAAGAAATTCGCGGATTTAACTCTAGCTTTTTGTTGGAATCAGTCGAAAATGTAATAGAGAACATAAACCATGGTAGGATACTAGACACAGTTTTGGGGTGAACCCTTCCAGGCTCTGCAAAGATTTCTCAGACATTCATGAAAGGACAAAAGCAACACTCCAGGTATGTGTTTGAACAGGGAATAACATTATAACATGATATAAAGCTCAAAAGACTCTCCCCTTTTAAATAATAAATAAACAATTTATACTCATTTTGGTCAAGTTTTATCATTTTCCAGTACATAACATCTTCTTGAACTAAAGGCGTACTCTGCAAACATTTGACACAGTAAGAACAAAAGGCCCTCATACTTGGGAGCTGTTTTTTTTTTTTTTTTAAGTGTAACCAAAAATGGCATCTTTGCTTTCCAAACCAGTTACTTTTTAAGAACATTTTGCCCCTTTTCAAAACCAAACATCTTTGTAAGTGACAACACAAAGAATGGGGGTAACTCAGGAAATTGTCTAAAATCAAAAAGGATTTTTTTTTTTGGAGCTGTTGGAGTGAACGCCTGACCTTAATGGTGAACGTTTTGTCAGGGAGTCGGTATATTAGCAGAAAAATCCTTACATTTTAATCTGAAAAGCATTTCACTTCCTTCATCCTCTGGAAGACACACCAGCTATCCGTAGATGTTTCAGTGATTTTGCCCTTTTGCTTTACAGTGATATTTTCCGAGACTGCAGATGTTTTTTGTTTTGGCTGCTGAAACCTCGTCCAGTTCTTTACAGCTGTGGCTTTGACATCACGCCGATTGTTGCCGGGCCCCTGGTGTCACCCCCTCCACTGCCTGAATGCCCTGTTGTTGCAAAATAGCCTGAAGGTGGCTGTGAGGCGGTGGCTTCATCAGGACAGTTCTGTCCCTCCACGCCATGACACAAACACAAGTCTGTTTTCTTGTCGAAATGAGATTTAGTTGAGCGGCTAAAACCACCGTATGGTGGCATGAGGCCAACGTGAAGAATACACCCGACACTGTGTAGAGTTTTATGGACATCAGTCAAAAGGCAGACTTGAAAATCCTAAAGATTGCTTGATGCCTTTGTCTTTTGTTCCCTTTCTGAAAATTCAGGCCAGTACAGTAAATCTGTGTAGACAGGGGTGAAAATTTGCTGTCTAGCAGGACAACGACCATTAACAACACAGCCAGACAAGGGAAGGTTTTAGAGCCTAGCATAGCCACGTGTCAGAATGGCCAAGTCAAAGTCTGAAGCTAAATTTGGTTGAAAATCTATGTAAAGACTTGAACATTTAGGCTCATTGGCAATCTGACAGAGTTAAAAAAGTCAAAGGGGTAGAAATGTCTATTTCTTGATGTACTAAGTTGACATATCTCTAATCAAAGTCCAGAAAACTAGAAACATATTCCTTAAAGCGGCAGTATTATGTAGATTCCCTCTCCCGCCCCCCAGCTCCTTCAGACTAGCCAGCAGCAATTAGCAAACACCTGGCGGAACTGCACATTTGCTGATCTTATTATAGGAGCTACCTTTCAGGGCAACACTGGTAAAAATGTTGTTAAAGGTAAATGGAGGAGCCATGTTGTGGTGACTTCCTGAAGGCGGAGTTTCAGAAAGAGCAGGCGGTTTTAAAGATACAGAGGCCCGATTTCAGCGTGTTACATTACAAAGTAAAATTTCTTTTAAGTTATATTTGATATATCTAGCATTTTTTTAACAACTGACATTAACATAGTTCCTGGATTGTACTATAAATTGAAAAGGACATAACACTGCTCCTTTTTAAAATGCAGACACCCATCAATGTAAAAGCTGCAGCTGCTCTCAGTGGCATTCTAAGACTTTAATTTATGTTATGCTCTTCAAAAAGCAGAAATGTAGAAGTTTTACCAGAAAAATGCAGCTGAAGTGCTTGAAATGCAGTAGAGGAAGCAGCTGAGTCTGAGATAGAGTCTGGTGTTGGTTATGAATGTTTAAAACCTCATTTATACTCGCTGGCCGTCTCTGAATTGTTCCTAATAACTGACTTATTTATTTTTTAGTTGTATTAAGAGGCTCCACACAACAATATGTTTATGCAGGTTTCAGAGACTCGATCACTGTTTGGGAGAATTTTTGCAGATCCTCTAGAAACCACAGCACATCTTCTGAGCCACGGAACCACAAACCTTTTCATGCATCAGCCGTCAACTGCAGCTGATTGTCTCTTTATGCTACCCATTCAGCGCGGCTCAATTATGGTACAGTGCTCTCCTCAGAAAGCCTGACAGCTCCGAGGACTTGTTGGTTGATCCCTCCAGTATGTCTCTGAGGCTGCGCCGTAATTATAGCCTCTTCTGATCTGCAATCTCTGGCAGAGGCTGCCTCTCAGAGAGGGGAGAGTCATCCATCTCCTCTGCCCACGGTTTGACACTCATTTGCAATGCAGATATTTCGCCTCGGTTTTGGAGTTTTAAATATATAAATGAGTGCAAGACGTTACGGAGAGGGTTGGTATAGGTTATAGGTTCTTTTTTTGCTAAAATACTGTACGGGAAAAATATATAAATTTAATTGGATTTCTGATGCCAATGTTTTTTGTTCTAGAAACTATGTCAAAGCAGTCGATTTGACCTAGTTTATCCACATATGTTAGATTAGGGCAAGAGTGAGAAATTGGGCTTTCTTCTTTGGCAATACTGACTTAGGATATTTTTACTCTAAAAGTACAAATTTGTCTTAGAATCCCCCCAAAATTGAAAGAGTAATATGTGCTATGTTTTAATGGCAAACCAAGATATGTGCCTCTAATGATGAAAAAACACATTTTTGCAATTGCATTGAATGAGAAATTAAATAAACGCAATTAAAATCACATGCAAGTCATTAAAAGTCCTCCGGCGCCATCATCCTCCTCCTCCTGCCACTTTCTGTCGTCTTTGTCTTATCAACAGTTGTTGATCACATGACCCTTGTGATGTGAAAAGTGTTTCCATTCCATTGTTTTGCACAAGTATGCTAATTTTGGAAAATCACCTCATGCAAAAAAAAATGTTATCGATAAATGTCAGGTTTTTTTTTGGTAACACTTTATTTGAAGGGATGTGCATAAGACTGACATGTCATAAACATGACACAACACCTGTCATGAACATGAAGGAGTCTTCATGAATGTCTGACTGTTGTCATGAAGTGTCATTCCGTAAATAATGACACTTTCAATGCAAAATTGTACTAAAACTTGCATTAAAGGTCCATTAAAAGTGTCAAGTGTCATGTCAGTCTTACGCAAACCCCTTCAAATAAGGTGTGACCTTTCTTTTTTTTTCTAAATTGGTGTGTTTCCATTAAGCAAATTTATTTTCATAATTCCAATTTGCACAAGCATATGGTCAAAGGAAACGCAGCTAATGAAGATTTCCTATCCTATCTCTGCCAATAACATATCTCGGTCCAGCAGAAGACTGGTCCAAGATGGAGATGAGCAGATGAGTTGCTGTGACCTCAAAATTGTTGGGAGTGGGAAAAACAAGGCATTCTGTCCTCAGTTCAGAAATGTAATTGTACCAGGATGAGCGATGTGCGGTGATGCTGGGCAGGAATGCGTGAGTTCCTCTTCCCCTCATGCTAAGTATTGAACATTACTCAACGTCTGACTTGCTCCAAGAGTTTGGGGGCCCTCTTACCTCTCATCCGTGACCTGCCGTCTTGCAGAGAGATGTTAGCCGCACCAATGCGTGAAATTGTAAAATTGCTAATGACATTTTTCCCGCATAATGGGGTCTTCTGAAATCATGCCCCCACGTTCTGGTGCTTTGATTGAGAACTGCAGTCTGCAGGATGTGCGAGTTAGGAACGGCATGCCTGGGGACTTATCCCCCATTTCTTCAGTTTCTGTTTCCCGGACTGCCAAAGGTGCTTTATGTTGGTAATAAATTTAATTGGATGGATAACGAAGCCACTTGTGTCATGCCCTTGACTCGTCCTTCCTTTCCATCTATCCGAAAATCTCTGTACAAATCTTTTCACTACTAAGTCAGAGATATATTATGAGCATGCAACAAATAAGTTCCAGATGTCTAAGAAAATTGAATTGTACGGGAATTTATTGAAGGTTTTAAAGTCTTTTACACATAAGTATGAGACATCCACCCAAATGCTGCATTTTTCAAATAGACAGAGGAATCTTTTGTGTGTGAATAATCAATTAGAAAACATATGAATTGATATGATCGCTTACGAAGTAAAGCATCACGGTGCCAGTTTCTTGACCTAACCCAGTGATTCTTAGAAATTAAGTACATTTCCTCAAGTTCAATTTATTGTTGGTAATTTTTACCTGGTTTCCTCAGTGCAAATCAATGCAAAGACTTTAAAAAAACATTTTTTTTAAATGTAATTTTTTTTAATGTAATTGTGGGCTGGCAGGTCAACCAGCCAGCCCACTATTACAAAATCATATAAATTTGTTGTCAATCAGCTGCTACAAAATTTTTAGCTACACAAACATGACAAAATTCATATCTATTTAATTTAATTTTATAAAAATCTTAATTATAATGACTCAAGCGAGTTTTGGATTTTTGCTGCACAAACATAACACAGTTGATTGACACCATAGTTTGTTCGATTTTTAGACGGGTGGACTGACTGGTTGACCTTTGACCTCCGGAAACATTTAGCAGTATCTTGTCATTTAAAAGATTGTGGCACCAGTAAAAATGTTTCATTTTTGAAAATCCTACACCTGTATTTCTATTTTACTTCTATGTTATTAAAACTGATCAGAACTCTTCATTCTGACATAGAAGCTCCCACTGCTCGAGTTGGACCTGCAGGGGTCACGGCTGGGTAACCGTCTAGACGCCTAAAATGTTAAATCAATAAGTAAATATAGAAATATTCTACCATCCAGCCTATATTTTGGTGTGGTGTGTGTATAATTCCCACTTTATGCGGTTCTGCAGACACTGAAAAGAGCTGGAAGAAGAAAGTTAGTGTCCAACGTGTGTACATCACGAGTTACACAATGCGCTCTTTGTTGGCCCAATTTTGTTTTGTGTGGTTTAGATGAAGGGGGGGCAAAGGTCGGATTCGCCAGTAAAAAGACGGACTATAAAAGTTTCATTTATTCATATAATTAACTGTTGCTATTTCAGTACCGGCACGTGACTTGGTGCACATTGGGAGACGAGTTGGTGCATGTTGTGTTTAGCCCCCTTCCACAAGTCAGACGGTGCCTTACGAAAACATTCAGTCAGGCCGCTTGAACTTTTACACATTTTGTAAAACTACAAACTTACATTTATTTTATTGTGATGCTGTGAAAGACCAACAGTGGCACATTAAGAAACATGTGGTGTGCAACACCCTGAATAAATTCCAGTGCAATCAGTTGTCTTCAGAAATCATGTAATCACTAAACAGGACCAACTTCTGCGCAGTAGAGGTCTATTAAAGAACATTGATGAATAAGCACCATTTATCCGTACCAAGAGACAAAGCAGACAGGTCAATGACAGGGTTGTTGAGCAATTAAGAGAAGGTTTTAAGTTATTAAGCAATATTCCAAAATTTGGCTGTCCTCCTACAATGCGAGGCCTGGAGGACTGCTGTTTTCAAAGAATCAGCCAACATGCCTGTAGATATCCACAACAGTTTTTGTTTCAGTCAATTCTCAAACCTGGTCTTCATCCCTACGCTTACACTGTCTGGATTTATTTGAAACTTTATTTAAAATCAAACCATTTTTGCTGTCGATCAGATGCTAAATGTAGCAGAGATTGTTATTTTGATTCCAGTACACTGAACTACTTTAAAATGGAGCTTAGTACTGTAAAGTAATTGTGTGTGTCAAATGTGAATCAACTGGCATGGTGGTTCATCAAGACAAATATAAATGGCTTTCAAAACTGGACACCTTTCTAGTTTAAAAAAACTAGAACTCTGAGTTTAACATTTGGTAATTGGATAGTTTTAATCATTCCATGATGTCAAGCACTGAATACATTCTGTTCTTGGCCTCACTAGATACTCGCACTAGCTATCCAAACAGCTAAACAATCTTGAAAGATGAAGAAAATCCTGACGGCGATGACTGGTTAATAAAGTTTACTTCAGTAATTTTCTTCTCCTTCCTTTTTTGTGAAACTGTAACATACAGAAATGCAATGTATTACAATCTAGGCTTTACAGAGCGATACAAATAAAATAAAGGACCGACATGACATTGACTTTCAATGAAATGAGGATGGTAGCTAGCGATTAGCAACAAAGATTAGCATATGAAAACGAACTCATTAGCATAATAATAACGGGCTATAAACCTACAACTTTACACAATACCATCATATTATGTAACATTACAGGTGTCTTAATGTTATTATCAAGTAATACTCACAGACAATGCTTTAACAAACACCAAGAAAGAACTAGGAGGAGCGTGGAGCGGCCATTGATTCTGGGCAAAGCACTTCCTGTCTATATTCTTCTTCTACTATTAACTTAAACAATAACTTGAAGTGACCACAAGGTGGCGTATTTCGACTAATAATAACACTAAACATAACACTCCCCGCCTGGGAGAATACTATCCCACATTCAAATTAACAGACACCGAAGTGCTCGGAAGACAAAAGCAGAACCACTTCGGTCACAGGGCGTGAAAAGGTCTTCTTTGTTCCCGCATGAGAAGTAGTTACTTCAACTTTCCTGACAAGTCCGTCCTCCCCTGGGATGGTCTTGGAGATAATGGACATGGGCCACTCGTTCCTTTTGGCCTGAGAGTCCTTGAGCAGAACGATGTCTCCTTCCTTGAGGCTTTGTTTCTTATCCTGCCATTTGTGGCGCAACTGCAGAGTGTGAAGATACTCGCGTCTCCATTTCGACCAAAAGATATCAGCGAGACTTTGAACCCTTTTCCATTGTTCTTTCAGAAGTATCCCATTTCCAAAGTTTCCAGGAGGTGGAGGCGCACATCCTGTTTTCATGGTGAGCAGGATCGACGGCGTGAGGATAAGAGGTGACTCAGGGTCGGTAGACACGGGAACGAGAGGACGAGCATTCATGATGGCACAGACTTCAGCCATAAACGTAGACAGCAGTTCGTGGGTCAGGATTGCTCTTTTACAATCTTGAAACATGGAGTTGAGGATGCGCTTGGCAATCCCGATCATTCGCTCCCAAGCACCACCCATATGTGGTGCGTGCGGAGGATTGAAGATCCATGAGCAGTTTTGTTTGTTCAAGTAGCCTTCGACATCTTTGATGGAGAGATCCGTCTCACTCATTTTCAGGTCGTGAGAGGCGCCGATTAAATTTGTGCCGCAATCAGACCTGATTTGTTTTGCCGGGCCTCTGATTGCAAAAAACCGCCTCAGAGCGTTTATGAAACTGTCCGTGCTCATTGTTTCGATTAACTCGATATGTACTGCTCTCGTAGACATGCAGGAAAACATGACAGCCCACCTTTTGGAATTAGCTTGACCCCCTCTTGTGCGACGGGTGGAAACCTCCCACGGCCCAAACACATCCACACCCACGTATGTGAATGGAGGTGCGACCATCATCCGTTCAGGAGGCAAATTTCCCATCTGTTGACATTCAGCTTTTCCTCGTAACTTCCTGCATGTGACACACTTGAAAAGAGCGGTGCTAATGCTTCGTTTGGCTCCCACCAGCCAGAATCCTGCAGCTCTTATCGCTCCTTCGGTGAAATGCCTCCCCTGATGTTTCACGGATCCATGGTAATAGCGTATCAGGAGGGTACCCAAGTGGTGTCTGGCTGGAATGATGAGGGGGTGAGTGGTGTCGATACCCAGTTCAGCATGTGCGATTCGGCCCCCAACTCTTAAGAGTCCATCATTGTCCAATATGGGATGCAGCTTCCAAAGACTGCTTGAGAGGGGAATCTTTGACTCTTCTGATATGCATTTTAACTCCTCTTTGTAGTACTCACTTTGAACACTCTTTATGACACAAATCTTTGCCTTTCCCATTTCTTCTTCTGTAGGTCGACAAAGGTGCCAGCCGTGGCAGCTGGATGCTTGGTTGGAGTGATTGAATGAGCGAACGACATGAATCAACTGGGCTATTGCTCTAATGAGAGCGCTGTAGTTTGAGAACCTTTCAAAACATGTTGGAGTGATTGCTGGTTTTGTGACACGAGTCAGATTTGTTGTCACAAGGGGGCGCACTTCTATATCAGCAACAGGATCGACAAGGTTGTAGTTTTCAAAAGGAGGTACCTGTAGTGAAGGCTTGAGGAGGAAGGCCGGTCCTTCCAACCATGTTGTGTTGCTCAGTTGGGCTGCTGTAACAGAACGAGACCCGTGGTCTGCTGGGTTGAGCTCAGATGGAACGTACTTCCATTGGTGAGGGCGTGCCGACTGGAGTATGCGTTGGACTCGGTTATGCACGTACACATAGAACCTTCGGGTCTGGTTGTATATGTACCCTAGCACAACTTTGCTGTCCGTATAGTACTCAATGTTGTCAAATGAAATGTCCATTTCTGCTACTATCAACTCTGCAACTTCAACTGCGAGCACTGCGGCACATAGCTCGAGTCTCGGAATCGTGAGGCCCGATTGAGGAGCCAACTTGGTCTTTCCAAACACAAATCCAGTTTCTGTGCTTTCTGACGTTGAGACTTTGATATATGCAACGGCTGCAATAGCTTTCACAGACGCATCAGCAAATATGTAGAGTTCTCTTTTTTGGGCGTTAGTTGTAGAGAGAGAGGTGTAAGGACGTTGTATTTGCAGACCTTGCAGATCTTGGAGAGAGTCCTTCCACTTGCACCACTCTGCCTTTGTATCGTCGGGAAGAGGTGCGTCCCAGTCGTCCGTCAAACTGGTTAGCTCTCTGAGTATTTGCCTGCCTTGGATTGTGATGGGGGCGAGGAACCCGAGAGGGTCGTAGAGGCTATTGACCGTAGAGAGGACACCTCTACGAGTGAACGGCTTTTGATCCTCGTCGACTTTGAATGTGAAAGTGTCAAGGCCAACATTCCACAACAGTCCTAAGCTCCGCTGGACTGGGAGATCTGGTGCACACAGATCCAAGTTTTCGACCTCTTTAGCTCTGTCTCCTGGTGGAAAGGCTTCCAGAACAGCTTGGCGGTTTGAGGTGACTTTATGTAGTCTGAGATTTGAACAAGCGAGAGCCTGCTGTGTTTGTTTTAGAACATGAACTGCTTCTTGCTCAGTGGGGAATGACTTGAGGGCATCGTCAACATAGAAATCTCGCTCTATGAACCTGCGCGCGTCGGTCCCGAACTCTGTTTCACCAGTCGTTGCCGCTTTCTTGAGGCCGTATATAGCGACAGAGGGGGAGGGACTGTTCCCGAAGATGTGCACGCGCATGCGGTACTCAATTATCTCGCAGGACATGTTGTTATCTTTGTACCACAAAAAGCGGAGAAAGTCTCTGTGGCTCTCTTTAACAACAAAACAGTGAAACATGTGTTCGATGTCAGCGGTTACGGCTACTTGTTCTTTTCTGAACCTCATGAGCACTCCGACCAGACTGTTGTTAAGGTCAGGGCCAGTGAGTAGCACGTCGTTGAGAGAGACTCCTTCATAGGGGGCGCTTGAGTCAAACACAACTCTGATCTTTGTGGGTTTCTTGGGATGGTAAACCCCAAACAAAGGTAAGTACCAGCATTCCTGATTGTGGACTAGAGACGGTGCGACTTCTGCATGACCTCTAGCGAGCATGTTCTCCATGAACTCCAGAAAATGTGCTTTCATTTCAGGCCGCTTTCTTAGAGAGCGCCTGAGTGACATGAGACGATCGTAAGCCAGCTGTCTGTTGTTGGGTAGACGTCGTCGTGGCGACCGAAAGGGCAGTGGACCAACCCAGCTGTTGTCACTGTCCTGGTAGAACTCAGAGTCCATTATTTGGAGGAACCGCATGTCCTCAACTGATGGTGCAAATTTGTGATCGTCAGGTGTGTGAGCGAAAACTTGTTGACCAATCTTGTCCACATTACATCCTGATGCTTGGAAGCTTCTGAGGCCGTGAGAAAGCTCAGGTGTTTCTGTGAATGTTTCTTTGACAGTCATCTGACTGTTACATGGTTGAAGATAACTCGCACGACCATTCTCCAGAACGAAAGTCTTGTAGCTGCTTACTTGTGTGGGTCTGTGTGCACCATCTAGGCAGACGTCACCAACCACGACCCATCCCAGATCCAGTTTCTGAGCAAATGGGGAGTCACCTGGGCCGTTTACTTGCTCTCTGACTTTATGAACTCTCAATACATCTCTGCCCAGCAGTAGCAGTATGTCAGCGTCAGAGTCCAATGGTGGGATCTTGTCCGCGATCCGATGCAGATGAGTGTGGTGGGATGCAGCTTGTGGGGTAGGTATCTCCGAGCGGTTGTTGGGAATGTCATTACATTCGAGGAGTGTTGGCAAAGGAAGGCTTAACTGTTCGTTTATTGACTCCACCATGAAGCCACCAGCTCTTCTTCCTGAAACTCCTGTGAGCCCTGCACACGTCTTCAATGTGTAGGGGTATCTTGCTCCTTGGATCCGAAACAACTCGAAGAACTGTGAACGTGCAAGAGAACGGTTGCTCTGTTCGTCCAAGATTGCGTACATTCTCTTTGTTTGTTCTTTGTGGCCAGCAGGATACACATTGACGAGTATGATTTTGGAACATTCTCTGGCGCTCACCCCTTCTCCACACACCTCAGTGCACCGAGAGGTGACTTCTTGGACATCCGCTTTGCTGCTCTCCCCGCCGTACTGTGGGGGAGGCGGCGTTTTAGATTCCTGCGGTGCTGGACCTGGATGGAGGGCAGAAATGTGATTATTGCTGTCACACTCCATGCAAGTGATGTCTGCTGTACAGTTCTTGGCGAGGTGATCTGTAGATGAGCAGCAGCGAAAACAGATGTTAAACCTTTTGATTATCTGCTTTCGTTCTTCTAAAGGTTTCTCTCTGAATCCTCTGCAGCATTTTAACGCGTGAGGTTTGTTGTGTATTGGACACTGTTTGTTGGGACTTACTGTACTTGTGATTTTTTCTTTATTTTCTGTTTTGTCTTGTACTTGAGTTTTGTGGACAGATATGGGCACTTTGGAAAACCTTTCCGGCATTTGTTTTCTCTCAGGTAACTGGTTTGAGCTGTGGAGGGTGAAGCTTGGGTCGGTTCGCGTTTTGGCCTCAGTGCGAATGAAGTTAGCAAACACAGTGAAAGGCGGAAAACTGACGCCGTGATCACGTTTATACTTTGAGCCGTATGACATCCACTTCTCTTGCAAATTGTAAGGTAACTTGTCAACTATTGGTTGAATTCCCCTGGATGTGTCCAAGTAAGACAAGCCTGGTAAATACCCATCAAGCTTAGCCGCTTCAAGCTCCAACATTAGGTCAGCTAAGTCTCGGAGTTTGAAAGGCTCTCTGGGGGTGATTTTGGGGAAGCTCTCTACCCTTTGAAAGAGTGCTTGTTCTACAGCTTCTGGAGAGCCATAGACTTCTTCGAGCCTGTCCCAGGCCATGGCCAAACCAGCTTCAGGACATCTAATGTTGACAGCTTTCATTTGTTTGACTTGTCTCGATGAGTTCTTACCGAGGTAACGTACAAGCAGATCTAGTTCCTCTCCTGCAGAAAGGTCCAAACCTGCTATAGCGGTTTTGAAAGATGATTTCCATGCCCAGTAGTTCATGGGTTGGTCATCGAAGCTTGTGAGGCCTGTAGTAACGAGCTGGCCGCGGGCTAGATACTTGGCCAGATCATAAGTTGGCTGGGTCTCGACATGGCTATTGTGTGCATGGTTCATTTTGGGTAACACCGGTGTAACAGGAGCAAGCTGCTTGAAACTGGCAGACTGGGTTTCACAAACTTCGCTTTCAGGAGCTGCGTAGTTCATTTTTTGTTTTACAACGAAGGGTTGCAACGGGAGTCCTGGATTATTTATTTCAGTTCGAACAGGGGCAGGTGACTCTGCTGCAGTGAGATTTGCTTGATCTAAAACATACTGGGCTGTGCGTGTCGCTTTATTTTCTGTAAGACATGACCCGTGTGTTACGCTGCGTGTTTCAAAGCCCAATTGTAGTAGTCCTGCTTCTAATGAATTTGCTTCTGCAGCTGCAGCTTCTTGTTCTTGCTCTGCTCTAAGTGCATCAAGGGTTGCTTGTAGACGTGCCTGCTCTACTTTGATTTCTATTTCTTTCTTTGCATACGTAGCTCTTGCTTGACCAGCTTCGGCTTTTGCTTTAGCTCTTAGTAACTCAATACTAGCCGTAGAACTTGCTTTTGATGACTTTAGAGAGTGTACTGACTTATTTTGAGACCTTTGGGATTTGGTTTCAGACATTTTGTGGCTTATGATGTCTGAATGCACTTTACTTGGCTCTTTGCGCTGGCTGAAGCTCCACGTGATAGGTTCTTTAGCTTTGATGCTTGCCGTGGTGCTGTCTTTTCACTGTTCTTGGCCTCACTAGATACTCGCACTAGCTATCCAAACAGCTAAACAATCTTGAAAGATGAAGAAAATCCTGACGGCGATGACTGGTTAATAAAGTTTACTTCAGTAATTTTCTTCTCCTTCCTTTTTTGTGAAACTGTAACATACAGAAATGCAATGTATTACAATCTAGGCTTTACAGAGCGATACAAATAAAATAAAGGACCGACATGACATTGACTTTCAATGAAATGAGGATGGTAGCTAGCGATTAGCAACAAAGATTAGCATATGAAAACGAACTCATTAGCATAATAATAACGGGCTATAAACCTACAACTTTACACAATACCATCATATTATGTAACATTACAGGTGTCTTAATGTTATTATCAAGTAATACTCACAGACAATGCTTTAACAAACACCAAGAAAGAACTAGGAGGAGCGTGGAGCGGCCATTGATTCTGGGCAAAGCACTTCCTGTCTATATTCTTCTTCTACTATTAACTTAAACAATAACTTGAAGTGACCACAAGGTGGCGTATTTCGACTAATAATAACACTAAACATAACACATTCAGTGATCCAAAATGGGCCACTTGGCCTGATTTTTCTGCTCCTCCCACACATGCTGTTGTTACCAAGCAACATCACCTTATGTCACAGGGGGCTTTGATCTTTGGTGACAGCACCTAATTCCAGGGTGCTAAATAGTAAAAAAAAAATTTAAATCTCATTCTTGATTTGTTTCACTTCTAACAGAGTGACACGTGATTCCAGAAACCAATATCGTAAAACTTTCTAAAATCACTTTCCAGGCAAGATGTTTCAAAAAGCAGGGAAAGCGATGAAAACGGATTTCTATGAGGCCGAAATACTGAAGTCCCTCGACGGACATTTTCCCAAATCGATAGCCCACATTGAAGAGCCTTTAAAAGTGGATACAATGTTAAACGAAGAAGCATCATCGGATTCGGACGCAGAGAAGATGTTCACAGCGGAAAACATTCCAGAAATTGTGAAACTATTCAAAGAGGCCGACACTGATGAAAGTGGAGGCCTGGACATGGATGAATTTTATGAGATGATGGCGCAAATAAACACAGATATCACAAAAGAGGAGGTTCGTGTCTTACACATGAAAATTGACACAAACTGCGATCGAACCGTAGATCTAGGAGAACTTTTGCACTATCTCCTGCAGAGAAATGAACAAGCAGAAACTTTGGACTACAAGAACGTACTTTTCCCATATGATTTTACGTACACACAGACTGACTGTCTGAAACCAATTGTGAAAATGATTTGCCGACCCTCCAATCTGAGAACTGCACAGGATTTCAGGGACTACTGCTTAGTGGAACCAATCAGGTCTTACAAAAGCTATAATTACATTACGGTCACAACAAATGGCACGCTGAAATACTGGGCAAATGACTTAAAGATATCAAAATGTATTCCCCTTCAAGAAAGAGAGACGACAACACCTGCTTACCACCATACTCCCAAAATGCATGTTTTTGATGTGTTGTACATCAGCGATCTCAAAATGCTAGCTGTCTCAACGTCTGACCGAGAGATCTTATTCTATAACTGTGAGAACTTTTCTGATTTAACGAGAATCAAATTCTGCATCTTGGAGGAAGAGTTTACAGCCATGGACTACTATTGTAATGGGAACAAGGGTATTTTTGCGTGTGGCGACTCAAGAGGATTTTTGTTTGTGTACGTCTCCTATTACATCCACGATAATGGCCTTTTCAACAAGAAGAAGTTGCAAAGAACTTCTTTGCGACACTACCCAACAGTGACTGTCTCATCTCTGCTGGGTACCGCCTGTGAAAACTTTGACAGTCTGAAGATTTTTGTTTTTGATGACATTTGCACTCAAGTGCAATACATTCCATCTTTACAGTCTTTTACCGTGTGCGGTGCGACGTCCAAATTCATGGCCGTCATAGAGTGCATGTTTGACCAAGAAAGAAGTGAGCCTGCTGTCAACGCACAGATCTATAGAAGCCCTGGGAACTACAGATTCTACAAGTCTGTTGCATATTCTCCTTGGTCCAGGTATTTCTTGACCGGTGGAATGTCTGGCGTTCTACGGGTGTGGTTTCCTCACAAAACCAAGTCATATGAACGTGAATTAGTAGGACATAAGGAAACTGTCAGCCATGTTGTGTACAATTCCATAGAGAAAATGTTTGTCTCCATATCAGTAGACAAACAGATATGTTTTTGGACTGATGGAGACTGGAACCTCAAGCAGCGTATTACTCCCAGTGGCTTGGTACCAACAGCCCCAATCACCAGTGTATGCTACAACATACACAACAATGAGTTTTACGTTGCTAACTCAATTATTGGAAAATGTTTTGGAAGGGGAACCAATGTTTTCCATGAGACCTTGAAATCCCACTACATGCCTTTGTGCAGTATGCTCTATCACGGGATGTACAAGCAAGTTGTCTCTGTTTGCCAGAAAGGCATTGTGACAGTGTGGGACATCTTGACTGGAAAGGCTGTTATGGAGTTTGACATTACACCAAGCAAACAGAAGATTGCTGGAAACACATTCATGTCATTCGATGAAGTCAACCGCAAACTGATCACAATTTCTTGTGACAGGTTAATTAAACATTGGAACTTTAACAATGGAGAACAGCTGGAAATCCTAGAAGCAACCTTACCGAATGATGTGACCAGCATTGTCCTCATGAACGAGGACATGTACATTTCCACAAAGGATTCCCCAAAAATCTTACAGCTGGATTCTAATGGAAAGTTATTGAATGAGTTCGAGCATTTTCTATTGAGCAATATTTCCTCGATGGATCACCATGACGACAAATTGATAGCAGCATCCAGCAATGGCAATGTTCTCACTTGGGATTTGGAAACTTTAACCGTTTTGTACTATATCAACACAACAAACAACCCTAAAATACAAAGTGTTGAACTGTACCTTCGCCAGCAAACGCTTCGACATGATTTGTTGATCGAGTCTACTCTGATACAAGGTAAAGTAAAAAGAGTTCTATTAGTAAAATCGCTGAAGAGCAGACAGGTTAGTGCTACAAAAGCCACATTGCTGATAATAGGAGATCTTTACATTACGGCATGGTCAACCACAATTAACGGAGGACTGATAAGTAGGTTCAAGGCAGTCATACAAGATGGTGCTAAGATTACTTGTGTGTCACTTTCTGAAAGTGAAACAATTTTACTGACAGGTGATAGCTGTGGAGTAGTTTGTTTGTATGATATTGAGGATTTTGGTCTTCAAACAAAAGATAATGTGGAATATGAGACAATCGGTGGATGGCAATACCCTTTGCAACCACCTCCACTGATAGCCACTTGGAAAGCT
Organism: Xiphophorus maculatus; assembly: GCF_002775205.1. Taxonomy (NCBI): domain Eukaryota; kingdom Metazoa; phylum Chordata; class Actinopteri; order Cyprinodontiformes; family Poeciliidae; genus Xiphophorus; species Xiphophorus maculatus. The sequence goes on along the minus strand of NC_036459.1, from coordinate 15,718,699 downwards.
GGTACTTCTGAGTTGATAAGTGTTGCATGTGACCCTGCTTGTGAGAAAATAATTACAGCAGAGGTGGATTACAATGTGAAACTCTGGTCAAGCACTGGTACCTTTGTTGGCATCTTTGGAAAGGATCGATGGGTGAACATGGTTCCAAAACAAGTTCCGGCGGTGGAAGACATAGGAATGGATGGACCAGAGAGTGTGCCACAAGAAGAAAAAGCTACAGATGGCATGGAGTTTGACTACATGATCTATAAACAACCATTTTTGTTAACTTTAATACATTATCTTCAAGAGACAAAGTACATGCAACGTTTGACGAGGCCATTGCCAGAAAATTCTTCGCCTATAGATATTTCAGTTGAAGGTGCAATTGCTCAGTTTGCTAAAGTTAGGAAGGAATTACTCTTCATGAAAAAGCTGAAGCAAACATACTATCAAGAAGTCCGTAGCAATAGAATAAGATACCTGTCTGGACTTTTCAATGTGCCTATAGAGCCGGAAACGTCAGCAAAATCTCCAAGTGAAGATGAGGAGAAAAGAGCTGAACAGCCTCCGGATGAGGTCCAGGTGCAATCTGAATGTCTTGAAACTGAACAACCTACATATATCTCAGAGATTATAGCAGGTACTGAGGCTGACGATGTGGAAACATTTGAAGATGATTATCCATTGACTGGCTTTGACAAAATCCATGAATACATCAAATTATCTGAAAGTGAAGAATCACCAAAATTATCAGACGAAAAGGAAGAGGTGAAGCTATCTTGGCCTATGAAATTATTAGAACAGTCCCCACCTGAGTCTCCACCTGATGAAACAGAAAGTATGAGCTTTCTGGAAAAGCTGCCTATGAAGAAAACAAATCTTGATAAACTACTAGAGAAGCTGCTAGCATTGCCGCCACAGATCCAAACAAGGCCTCGGTTAAGTCGGTCAGAAAGTAGAAGTTATAGTATATTTGAAAAGGAGTCAAAAAGTGACGATACGGAGACACCAGGTGTCATTTTGTCATTATCAGAGAGATTAAAAATGTTTAAGTCAATCCAGGAACAATTTGACTTACTTGAACCTGAAGAGTCTATAATTAAGGAGATTAAAAAACCTGAACCGCCCTCTACACCATCACCAAAAATAAAAATGGTAAAGTTCACAGAACCACTTGAGCAGCCAAAACTTGCTGAGTCCCTTAGACTTAAGCCTGGGCCTGTAAAAAGTGTTCTGAGAAATGCAGGCACAGTAAAACAAATGCTTGAGAAGAAAACAGATGCTGTACCTCTAACAAAGAGCCCAGAGGAACTGCAGCCTTCAACACTTCCATTCCACGATAGCCGATTTATGCAGCTAGATCGAGAGAAGCTTGACAAACATCCTACTAGTGATGTGAAAACATTTTTATTTGCTCCATCGCCAGAGATGTGGACTAAAATGGACACCTTGAGTAGAGCAGAAAAGAAACAACAAAAACAATCAATCTCAGAAAGGATTAAAGCCCTTCAGTGTATCCTACCAACCTTTAAACCTGTGACGACACAAGCCGGAAGTCAGATTAGACCAAAGACAAAGACCTCTCGTATTCCTTCATTATCACCAACATCCAAAAAGGTTCCCTTAATGCCAACCCATCATAAACCACACCCACCCAAGAGTCCTGCAGATCTAGCTACGCCATTAGGCATCTCAAGACTATACATGGGCACAGGCAGACATATGGGTGAGAGGGAAACAAAGGTTCTACCATCATCTTTAAAGAAGGTGGAGCCCCTGAAACCACAAACCACACAGAGGGGCAAAAGAGAAAGTACGTATGAGGTGGAAACAAAAGTTGAACCAAAAGAGGTTCAGTTCACTGAGAGCGAACAAAAGCCACAGACTGCTCCTCTGTCCAAGCGTAAAAAATCCAGATGCTCAAGAGGACATATACACGAGGACGAGATTTGTATTGAGGTATCGCCTTTAAAAATGCTACAGATCTCAGACAGCGACGACGAGTTGCATCCTGCACAGACACCTGCGGTCCAAGAGCAGAAGAAAAAGAGACGGACCACAAAAGGATCTATTCAGGAGACGAAATCTGTTGAAGCAGAATTGTCATCAGCATCCAAACCTTCTGAAAAGGCAGAGCCCCCACAGATTAAACAGAAACCTTCTACTCCCCCGACTCGTTCAGCCACGGCTTCAGAGGTGACGACAATACGGAGATGCAGATTTGGACATTTGTATGCAATTGAAAAAAGTCTTCAAGTGTTGCCGCCAATAACGAAAAAGGTACCCCGTTCAACAACTCAACAACAGCCACGTTCATTGTTGACTTCTGAAAGTAAAGCTCCCCTGATGGATCATTCACACAAATGCATCAGTGAAGCTATGCATGCGAGGAGAACAAATCTTCTTTTATTGCCACCAATATCAGGAAAGGTGGCGTCCCCTGAAGATAAAATGGAAGTGAGGGACGGGGAAGAAGTACAACAGAGACGTGACGGATCAGAAGATGTGCAGACCAAACGAGATTCAGAACCACATGCTCTAGCAACAGCTGAGGAGCTTCACAGACTATCAAAACATGTACACTTTGCATCTGAGTAGAGTCTTCTGAACAAATTTGCATTTGGTCTGCTTTAGGAATTTACCAATTCAATACACTGTGTGTGTTGTCTTCTGGTCCGTCATTGGGGTTTTCTCCGGGCACTCCGGTTCCCCCCACCCCCAAAAAAACCCTCTTTTCATATAATGACTAACTTTAAAATGTTAAGAAGTTTATCTAGCTCTTGGCCAATATCAAAATTGGCTTGTGAATGCTGTCATTCAGTAGATAATGGCACTTTTCATGCAAAGTTGACTCTTTTAATTGACTTTTAATATAGGTTTTAATGGAACTTTGCATAAAAATGTAATTATTTACCAAATAATGCTAAGTTGATGCTTTTAATGCACTTTTTTAAAAGTATTACAGATTTTTCTTAGTTCTATAATGCATTATATTGATTGTGTATATTTTATGTGTATATTTGTATATATGTATATTTTGCATGTGTATTGCTTAAATATATTTAAGTGAATGTACTTTAAAACATTTCATACTTGCTTTTATTTGCAGTTTTTTACTATCTGTGGGGTGATTTGTGAATGTGGTGTATCTAGGTTGTCTATATCGTAACCAAGTTAAGAAATCCCATGCAATTTTTGTTTTAGTTCACATTTTTTCAAAAACCCTCTAAATATCAAACACTACCACATTGTGTTCTGGATAAAATATATTATTAAAATTCAACTATTTCCAGACAAGGTGAAGCCCCTAATATTTCAGGATCCTACCAACATGTCTGGGACCTGAGTAGGAGCATTAATGTGATACAGTACAAAGCAAAATGCCATTTTATCTGAGGTTATTAGTCACTTCAGCCATTAAATATCAAAAAGCTATTTTGAATCATGAAGACAGGCATGGAAAAATAAACACTGGAGTGTTTTGCTGACTCTTTAAGACCTTCTCCTTGATATTTACCAAGCTTTTAAAGACTGTGACCACTTATGGGGACCAAAGTATGATATAATGTGGTGTGTTTTTGTTTCTGGCGTTAAGACATTAGCATTCCCTTCTTCTTACTATACAATCTCTTATTCTTATATTTATACATTTCACCTTTGTGTCAATATGCATGCTTCCATTAACTTGCCGCTGGTACTTGAATTTCCCTACTGGTTGACGATAAGATATTTCTAATCTATTCTCTATACTACAGAAATGAATGGAAGACTTTGCAATGACCGAATAGTGTGTGTGTAAGTGTGTTTTAGTATTTCTCACCTTGTAAGCCCCCTTTTTTCCAACAAATACTATCCAAAGCCTGGACCCCATAAGATGGGCTCTTTTTGGTAGAGCTGGGCGGATCAATCCAAAATACAGATAATATCAATACCAAGTTGATATCAGTATCAGTATCGTAGTAAGGTCGATACTTTAGTTTCACATTCCCTCTTGAAATTTCAACTCACTCTACTTCAAAAAGCAATTTTGTTTTGATTTGCTCTGAAATAAAATATATTTTTGTATTCTGTTTATTTAGGAAAAAATGCTCATGGATCTATTTTGTTTTTCTATTGTTTCTATTTGTCATGTTAATATGTTCTTAAAGTATTTTGTAGACTATAAAGCCTATAAATTGTGTCCAAATTCTGTTCTAGGTTTTAACAAATTAATTCAAAGGAACCCCCTCATCCACAAGAAAACACCTAAACGTCAGAAGTTTGATATAATCAAATTTGATTTAAAAGTATCGATATCATATTGGCATCGATGACATTGGCACTGTATTTACTCTGTATCGGATCAATGCCAAAATATGATGTATCGGGCGCCGATTAGGTTTAAGACTAAGGAGTGAATTTAGGTCGGGTTAGACTACGTAAATGAATGAAAAATGAATAGAAGCCAAGGCAAAGTCCTTGTGACAATAGAAAGACATACTGGGTGTGTGTGACTGTGTGTGGAAAGGAGCTTCAGAAAATGAGCATATATTATCAATTAACCTTCAGACGATAAATGAATGATTATGGAATAAAATCTCCTGCTGCCAAAAGCTTCAGTCTGTTAAAATGGCAAGCAGAGACGAAGAGCTCCTTTTCTAGGGCAGTGACACGTTCACTGAACCCCCTCATCTCTGATTGATGGTAGTTGCTGGTGTCCCGGTCATTCAGCCAGTGGATAAAACTGGATCAATGTGGCAGCCATGGTATTTTACGATGCCAATAAGATGCTCTCTTAGTTTCTTTCGCTGCTATAAACAGAGCAGCTGGGGTAATGGACTAGGCAGGTACTTGTAAAGTCAGAACAACCCTAGCTGTAAAGAAATGGGATTCCAGTGTACCTCTCCCTTCAGAGATGAGTGGTGCTTTTCAAGAGTAGTTTCCACTGACCTAAAAATGGAGCCCTTCTCCAGCCCTGCAGTGTTCCTCATTACACATTATAAATAATGGATTACCTTTTATCTTTCTTGACTATTTCAATCTCAATTGTGGGTTTCAGTGTTTATTCTGGTCATGGTGTGAAGAGCTTTTCTCAGTTTAGGTTCAGTTCTTGAGTTTGGGATCTTTGCTGCATGCCCCTTCTCTCTCCCCTTTTCCTGTCTGATAACTGCAAAAAAAGGCCACTAGTGCTATAACAAGACTAAACAAAACAAAACACTTGTCTAAGTGTACAGTTTATTCACCAGATAGGTTTTTGTTGGTGTCATGAGGTGCTTATGACACCAACAATACCCTATTACAGCACCCATTGGTTAATGTGAGCACATGCGCACCACTGCCACAAGATCTATGCTAAAGCAATGCAAATAACACAGCAATGATCAAGCAATAACATTACCAAATCTAGTTCACTCTCAAATTTAGATTTTGGTGGCATCAACCATCTTTTCTAAACTGTTGCCTCTTAGAGTAATATCAACAGTTTAAGAAAATCAATCTATATCCATCTAGATATAATTAGCTAGCTATCAGGCTAGTTAGCTACCTAGCTATTTAGATATCTAACTGAGCAGCTAGATATCTAGCTAGCCAGCTATCTGTCTAGCTTTTAGCAATGTAGCTGGCTATCCAGCTATCTAGCCAACTAACTAGCTCCTTCGGATGTTCTCAATTGGACATATTTTTTATGAAACATAGCCCAAGGATAGAGCAAAAAGAAATGCAATCCAATAAGAAATTAAATCAGGGCGTGCCGTGGTGGCGTAGTGGTTAGCGCGACCCGTATTTGGAGGCCTTCAGTCCTCGACGCGGCCGTCGCGGGTTCGACTCCCGGACCCGACGACATTTGCCGCATGTCTTCCCCCCTCTCCTTCCCCGGTTCCTGTCAGCCTACTATCATATAAGGGACACTAGAGCCAACAAAAAGACCCCCTGGAGGGGTTAAAAAAAAGAAAAAAAGAAAAGAAAAAAGAAATGAAATCAGTAAAAGATGTTCTGCCCTTCGTGTCTTGCCTGGTTTTCTTATTATGAGGTGATGTAGATGCCTGATGTAGTTCTGCCCCAGAGACTGCCATGTAGCGTTGATGAGGTTTTGATAAGACTTGCACTCTTCCTGACACCCGCCCTGCTCTCCCTTCCTTTTTATTTACAATGTAGCACACAATTACCTGTCTCCCCTCCCCCAAGTCAAATGCAAATATAAAGGCCCTCAAAAATAGGTTTGTGTTTTGAAATTATCCGAGAGAAAACGGCAAGGCAGTTGTTTTTAGCTAGTCCTGCAGGGTGGCTCCAGGAAAGCAAGCTGTCTGTCAGCTCACTGCTGCTTACCTACACTGGTGTAATTGGTTGAGCATGCAAATGGTTTAATAATATTAATGTCTTTGAATGGACTAAAATACTTTTGGGAAGTCGGGGTGAGATATAAACCAAATAAATTCTTCTCTAGCAAAGATCTTATTGGCAAAAAACACCCTAAGATGTATTATGTTGTGTTTAGTTGGAAGTTACCATAATTCTGCATCTGTATTCATCTCCAGTGAGCTCATATTTTCAAAGTCTAAACCTCCAACTCAGAGGGGTCCATGCTTGTTTGCAACCTCTACATCCTGTTTGTTGCATATGTAGCGTCAGTGTCTGCGCTTGTCATGGAAACAGCCCGTTTTTATTTAGTTTGGTTAACAAAAAAGCTTTTCTCATTTCCAGTTTTCGTTATTTTCGTAGTTTTAGCCAACTATAATAAGTTTGATGCACTCTAGCTAAAAAAAAAAGAAGGAAGTTTTAAACCGACATCGGTTTAAAACTTGCCACAGTTGTCGCGGTTTTGCCGATTGTTTACACTGGAGCATCGATCCGTTGAGTGTTGACTCGTGTGGCGTGGCGAGGCAACCTCATTAACTCGGCACACATTTACTTTGCTGTCATCCGCTATCAAAGCCCAGCACCCACAAACAGCTCAGCCGTCTTAGATGGCCGTGCAGCTAATCAATTGCAGTTCATCTTGGCTCTGCGACCCCGACTGGACCTGCAGGTTTACCCCCAGCACCCCACCCCTCCTAGGAACATCTCTACTCATAATGGTGACAACTGATAACAGGGAGATGGAGTGAAAGCGAAGGAGGGAAAAGGGAGTCATTCCTCCGCATTGCTTGGATAATCTGGGAAAGGTTGTAGAATCGGTGTCTTCCTGTCACTCGCAGGCCAGAAATTTACGATCGCAGATTTCATGTGGACGCATTCTAATAAAATCTGATTACAGACGCTGCTGCTGCTGCAATTAAATATCAGATGACAGCTCCCCGTGCCCGGTATGCTGATCAGACTGGTAGGAGTACTGCAGGGTAGGCGGAAGGGGGCTGCTGTTATAGCTTCACTAGTCTTCAGCAACATATGTCTAAAAGAAATGGAGTATTAAATCGGCATATTTTCTGGGAATATACGTACAGTGCTTACAGTGATTCTGAAATTCAAAAAGGTTAGAATTGCGAATTTCAAGCCTTACGTGTGAATCTGTTTTATCCAATTGAGAAAGGCCATTTCAGAAAAAAATGTCTTTACTCAATGACATTTTTTCACTGTAGACGTTTTATAAAAATAACTGTAGACTTGAGATAATCATGATCAGAGTGTTGGCTCATTGACATTTCTAAGAATGTTTAAAATGTGTTAACAATGATAATTCCAGTTATTGTACACTGCTTCTAATTTGTTGGTCAGTACCTAAAATGTCAGAGTCAATCAAGAAGGTTGTCTTGACACGATCAACAAAAGAAGCAACTAAACAGTTTCTGTATTGTGCATGACATTATGTTATGTTAATCTGTTTTTGTGCAGGTTCCAGCTTTTCTCCTGTACAATTTGGACATATGCTTAGCACTACTTTTTAATTTTCTTTAGCTATTTTTTCATATCCAATCTGGTCCTTTATGTGACCAACATGGGGGATTCTAAACATCCAATACCCAGGGCAATAAGGATTTGCTTTCTTGTCACAATCCCCTTCTCCATTGTCGAATCACATTCTAGGTAAGATAAGGTAATTTTATTTGCATAGCGCCTTTTCAGCAACAAGGCAATTCAAAATGCCCTACATGAATTGGAAAGAAATACAACAAAACAACAGACCAAAGGAAAGAGCAAAAGAAGAAAAAAGAAAACAAAAACAAGTATGATCCCATGTTTAAAGATAAGTAGTCTGTGATTTATAAACTAGTAGGGGTTTCTCTGGATTCTTGTTCTGATAATGTAGATCTAAGGTAATGAGTAGTTTCTCTAGATAAACTAATAAGAGTTTCTCTGAATTCTAAATTTGTTTTTAATTCCTGCTCTGAGTTTCTCTAGCCAGTTAAAGTCTGGCTTGGTGCTAGCCAAGTTAGTAGCCAGTTCCTCACTATGTGGGCATGTTTATGGGCAGAAATGTTGGAAATAGGGCTGGCCTTGAGTGTGCACAAGCTGTGGTTGAGTGTCCGGTGATGTAATTTTGCACATCTACCCTTAAATGTCCAGTTTCTTTGAAACTCTTGGTGTATTTGTTCGTTATGAGTTGCCTCGAACAGTTGAAGAGTTTGGACTTCAAGGTTTGTCCAAGGAATTATCGATTTGCAGCTCGCCATCTCACCAACTACTACAGTCTCCTTGCAGATTGAAAATTGTGACTGAGATGTTGATGTAAATTCACAGGCCAATCAACGAGCATAGCCTACTGCCAATCACACGTCACAGAAGTTACAGAACAGTAAGTGTTAAACCAAAGTGAGTTACTCAGTTGTGTTGTGGCAGTTCTGGTGCTGAAAACCAACGGGTCAAGACTACTCCTAAGTCTCCTGATTCTTCTTCTAATGTATAATAAAGCAAGCTTTAAGAAAAGGTGGGATTCCTTACTTCAGAAGGACTTTTAATAGGTTATGATTCATATCTCAATCATAAAAATCAATCAGCATCCCTGGATATCATTTTAAGAGAAGGGCTTAGAACCAGAAGGTCTAGATCTTTATCACAGTTTTTGCGCATGTCTATTTTCTCTTGTCTTATTTTGCTTTTGGCTACATGGCTAAAAAGCAACAAAAGCACATGCGCTGTGATCTGTCTCAACACATTGAATGCTTAAGGGCAGTCTGGGAAGGCGAGATGAAATTAGGATTCTTCTTGTTTACTTCCAAGATTAAAAAACAGAGCGGAGAGGCCTTTGGTGGTAATATTACATCAAGACCCCAGTTCAAGTTTTGCTCTGAATGCGCCAAGTTGGTTCCTCCTTATATCTTATTGCTGCAGGTAAATATCACTGAGGACACACTCTGGGGAAGATGCATCATTTCTCGAGCTTTGAACAAGACAGCCTAATTTCTTTCCTGAATTGGATTACTTTTAACCCTGTAAAACTAAATACTTGAAAGAAAAATGCTTCAAAGAATGGTTGATAAAACTTGAGTTCAACAACAAACTCAAGAGTAGTGCAAAGTACTATTTCACCCATTCAAGTGTTTCAAGAACCCCTGAGTCATGTAACTTCTTGTAAATATTTTAGAAGTGTGGACTGTGGACTCTGACATTAGCATGGGGGACGTCTGTGCAGCTGCATTGAAAAGCTTCGCCGATAGGCTAGCTCCTTTTAGCAGAACTTGAACACAACAATAGTCTTCTCTAGCATCCCGTCAGGTCGTTTTTTGAATCATAAATGATCGCCCAATAGGCCGAGAGAAGCAGTTTTGTTGTTCGTCACTGCTGTTTCCAAATGTCGGTTGTGCGTCAGGTTTCTGGGCGCACCAGAAACGTCTGCATACAAAGGTTCCGGCCAGAACCATTGTATGGAAAAAGAAAAACGTGATTAATTGCGTCAATTATTTTTTACGTGTTATGGAATTAATGTGTTAAAGTCCCAACTGTAATATATCGAGACTTTCTGTCTTCGTAGTCTCACGTCTTTTCCATCCTCTAACAGATGCTCTTCCTGGATTGCCCTGTGTTTGTCCTTAAGTATATTCTTGTAAACATTGAGCTCTGCTGAGGAAAAGCTTCCACATTCTGCCACTTCCAGCTACGCCCCATTCAGTCTGTCAGATACACCTGTTTCTTGCCAAGTAATCACCCACCCAATTGGAGAAAGAAGATAATTAGGGGCTCATCTAGGACTAAGAATACTACGAGTAGCAGTGCTACTATAATTAAGTATTCCACTTGAATATTTTTAGTACATTTTCTATTTCCACTCAATCAAAACTAGCAAACAATGAGAAACTCTGCTGTTGGCTGACAGTTTATGGGGTCTTTGGGACATTTCTCAACAACTTCTTAGGTTGGTGTCAAAGGACTTTAGTATTTCAGGAGACGTATATCTGAATGTTGGTTCTATTATGCTTTCTCCACCCAAGTGAGTTAACAAAGTCAGATAGAGTCAGGGCGGTTTGTCAATCCAAGTGGCTGGATGAATTATGTGGTGGTATTAAAAGTGAATGTTGGTGTTAGCTTATTAAAGTGGGTAGTAAAAGTTGGATATATCAGGTTTTTCCTTCAGTGTTTTAAACAAATACCTTAGTAGCAATTAAAGATTCAACCCCATACCGTTAAAGGGCAACTTTTTGTCTTTGCCGATGAAGTATTGCAGCCGACCCGCTCTCTCGGCTGAGTGCAGCCGCGTCCGGCGTTGACTGTGAATGGCTGAGTGCGAATTACACTGCTGGAATAGCAAATTCTGTTGTTGAAAAACCGAGGCTGAATAAATGCGTTCCTGCTAATCAGTGAACCAAACACCAGGCCACGGGTGGAAATGACAAAAATTAGCTAATCAAATTGGATTAGAAGTACGGCGCTGGATCTGCGCCGTGAATTTTATTGAGAGAGGAAATAGACTTTTGAATAAATTCTTTGAGGTTCACTGCTCGGGACACAATTATCTTACATTTAACTGTGCTTTTCCCATCATGTCCTTATTCCAGAGGGGAATGCAGCTCTCCTATATATCCTTATTAACAGAGTGATGCCTCTCCATATGGTGGGGGGGGGGGGGAAACACTGGCACATCCTCATAAGGTCCTCTAGGCATATACCCGTTCAAACGGCAATTAAAACTGAAAAAGTCATTTAATCAGCTTTCCTGTTACTCAGTGATACAGAAAGCATGTGCACACAAGAAGAGCTTGTTTTAGAGGATCTCAGTTTCTGCTGATTTGCAGGCCTCCGTCAGAATCCCAGGAGGCTTAGCGCGAACAAGGAAAAGCAGCAGCGGGGGCTTATTTTCTCCATTTCCCCCAACTGCTCAGAAATTGGTCCCAGGAGCTCTCAGAGTAAATTCAGAAGGTAAACGACACTGCAATTTGTTCATAAATCCAACAGATTGTAGCTCCTGCTGAAGAATTGGAGTGTTAAGAAAGCGACAGCAATGTATTTAGAGCTGCAAAGCTCCCGGCGCAATAATGTTTCACTGCACGGCTTTAAATCAGAGGATTAGTTTCAGTTTCCAGTTTGTCATCTTTTTGATTTTCCTTTTTATCAAGCTGCTAATCAAACAGCTGCCACTGGAACCCAGTGCTGCTTTTCATGTCCAGTTAACCCTGGGAAGCACAAAAAGGTGTAAACACTGGTATATGTTCACAGTGATGGGTTTTGATAGGAGTCAAATGGGTGGTTGCCCAGGGCGCCATTAGAAAGGGGAGCATGAGTACTAGATAAAAAAAAGACTAATTTGGTTGGGGAGGGGGTCAAATAAAGGTGGGGCACCCCTCCTGAACATCGTTGGAAATCTACATTGTCGCATGTACCAGTACATCCAATTGTTACATTGTATGTACCAATGTAGTAATTGGTCCATCTTCTGCAACATCCAATGATGTACTGGACCAATAAATTTTTAAATATATGGGCGCAAAAATAACAAAGTGGGAGGAATTGTGTGATGATTGATATACATTTGTGTTAACCAAATGCAATGTTGACCATTTAATCCCCATCACGGCATGGTTTAGCCAGATCAGGTACATTACTGTTGCCATGACAACCTTGTCTCATTTGTTAATGTAATTTTTTTGTGGTTAGTTTTCAGTGCTTTGAATCTCACCTTACGGGTCAAGTCACTTTTTAGATAAATTCATCGAAACGTAGGTCATGCTGTCAGTTTCACTTTTTAGCTTTAAGCATCCAGATAAATGAAGTGTAGGGTAAGATTAACTAATGCTATGATGTACATGTCTGAGCTGTAACTTTATGAGGTGGAAATTTTCAACCTGGCTAAAAAAAAAAACCATTAGTAATAATAATCCATTCCAGGCTGGCTTATCTGGTGATCAGATTGTGTGGGCTAGTGTCAGATGCACGGTAAGCAAATGCGGTAAATTTATCGACCTCTTCTCACAGCCTGTGGGCGGATTTACAGATGACTGGGACAGTTCAAGGTGCACCTGACTGCTTCCTAAGTCAACTATACTCCTCATCAGACGGTCCCACAGGCCAGTGGTTTTAAGCACCTTAAATAAAGTTAGTTTACGAGGCCATTTCCTCTTTATGTGGAATAATCATGTCAGTAAGCACTTGGAGCAGCGCAGAATTTTAATCCGGGGTTCAAACAGCTGTGACTTGCATCTTTAGGCTGAATGAATATGAACTGCAAATGCTCCAATCTGTCAACAAGTATTAGGTTGCAGTGCTGCGGGCTACTGTGAGCTTACCTCTCCATGGGAAATGAATCAGTTGTTAAGGTAGCTGCAGTCAGGACTGCTAAAACCTGTATTTTCAACTGGTTGCAGTCTTAAGATGATTTATACCATTTAAAAGAAAACGGAAATGTTTTTATTTTCCTCTTATGGATAACTTTTATTGACCAACAGACCAAACATATTGGAGAATATGTCTGAATAGAGAGAATGGTAGTCATAGTTATTGTCCTCGATGTTGAAATGCAAATAAGTAGGGCACCATATTTTAAATACACTGCTGCTGTTGCACACCTTGCGTGGTGGAGTTCACCTGTTCCGATTCAGAAGATTGTACATTCAACTGTAAGATACAGAGATCTCAACTTGTACCATAACAAAAAAATAAGTTTTTCATTTGCAACACAAGGAAGTAAAGCCATTGGTAAGTGACAAATCACTGGTATTAACATCACTCTGGTGATCTTCCAAGATATATATGAGAAAATATGCAAACATTTTTGCTTAAAGTAACAATATAACACTACAATTATGTAACTACAATTTCTATAAAGTGACCAGCTCTTTTTCTTTTTTAAGGAATACTATATTTCTGCCTTGGCCTCCCATTTGTTCTTATACGAGAAGTGTTCCTTTCCTAAGACCGCTTCGGGATACGTTCGTCCGTGAAATGTCTTCAGCTGTTGTTTTTTAGCTACTCCATGTAGCACACCCTCAACAAATAAACGCATCACAAATGCAACCTTAACCTTGAACATTTAAAAAGGATAGAGTGGATGCATGATGCAAGCTTAATGAGCTGCCATGAAACTGTGATTAGTAAAGATTTTGGGGGGAAATCTGTAAAAAATGGACTTTGTGTCGTTTTTGAAATGTTAAACATTTCTACAAATGTTTTCACTGAAATGTCAACAGAACAATACACACTAATTGACATTTTCACCCAAACCTCCTCCACACAAGATCAGGAAGGAAACGTGACTCAGCTTTTTCCAACATCTCCACAGCCACTTTCTGACGCTTTATAGTTAGGATCTAGATTTGTTCCGCTTGTGTTACGTACAAGAAAATACAAAATGGAGGCAGGAAGTTAGTTCATCCTTCGTTGTTTGTCCTCTAAGCCATCTCGAGCGATCATTGGACGACTTACATAGTGCATCCTGGACAGGTCTTCAGAGACACAAGACAAACATCTGTCTTCTCAACAGACAGTTTACATATGAAGCATATGTTAGGACTGTGTGGGAGGAGAGAAACATGCATTCACAGGAAAAACATGCAAGCTCCACGCAGAAAGAGCCCGGTCTGGGTTTCCAACTTGGGATCTTCCTGCTGCAAACCACCAACAGTGCTAACCACTGTGACAGGAAGTGTGTTTCAGAGAAGTTTTTACCAGTAAAAACATTTAAACTTGCGCCACAGGCTTGCTGGTCGATGTGCCGCTTCTTCTAGGCTCACCTAGTAAGACCTGGTTGCTTGTTTCTCTCACAAGACCCTTCAACGCGGCTCTGGAGCATTTTATGTGCTCTGTGGATGTTACCATGGTGATGCAGCGGGGTCAAAAAGAGCCACCCTAGTGACATTAAAACCTCTCACCTTCAGTTTAGCATAAACATTATCCATGATTTGTCGTTCACCCCTCAGGTCACATCTAATTTTGCTCAGCAAAGACCTTTTTTTCCCCCTTTTCACTCACGCTCAGCGTATTACCACACTGTGTTATCTACAATAAGAATTTGAGCAGTTTATTATTCCTCCCTGCACTTTTTTAGCTTGTTTTTCAGACTAGCATATATCTTCCACTTGGGGTTTCTTTGCCTGTTTAAAACTGATCAGATGTGTTATATGTGGACTAACTTCTCAGTTGACATTAATCCTACCTGACAATTGATCTCCCTGCTGTCGTACTGTGGTTTGTCCCTTACTGATCACCTTATATCCCTTCAGCCTCTATCACAACACATCACATCTGCCTATGTCAGAGTTGGCATTGGTGCCTTTACCATTGGCATTGAGAGTGTGTGCACTACTTGGGGGAAACACAAAACTGTCACATTGTGTGGTGGGTCTGTTTTCCATGTGGGGACAAAGACTGACCACATGATGCAAATCTTTAAGTTTTGAGCTAGCGGCTGGGTTAGTGGGTTGTAGTTTGTGTGGACATTCAGAGTGCCATTAACCTAATGGATCTGGAAATGAGGTCAGGTTCAAGCAAGCCGTGTTCTAGTTGCAATCAGGAGGCCAGTTGAGTTTGCTGATTATTTTGGTTCAAGTCAGACTGTCTATTTTTAGCAATACAAAAGCTGACGACAATTATGTATTTCTCTGCACTTCATGCAAAGAGGATGCATGCATGCATGCTCTGTGTCACTTATTCATTAATACATACCCCATTATAAGAGCGAATAATAAGATAAATGCTACATATAAAACCAGATCTTGTACCCAGGGCATTTTTCTTTTACTACTAAATTGAAACCTGGAATTATGACTTTGGATCCTTGAGTCTCCCTTGTGTAGATGTACCGTTCAAGAATATGACTATAAGGAGAGATATGAAAGGCAGAATCATCCTGTGTGTAGTTGTTCGTGCCACCATATTGGCTATCTTGCAAAGAACATAACTTAAAGCATAACCGTGAATTCAGATTACCAAGACAGGGATGCCAGGCATCGCTATGGTTTCATAGTTTAAGCTGTGGGTGAAGATCTTTGTTGAATTTTAATTTCAGAACAGAAAGCAACTAAACTGTAGCATCAGAGAGTTGTTGGACTTCAAATACGCTGTGGCTAAATAAATATTACTGGTATCTCACTGCCACTTGTAGCCCGCTGACTAGAACCTTTCAATCGGGCTGACGGGACGGTTTGTAATGGCCTCATTGAGGGAGTGCAGAGGTATGTTTGGTGGCTCTTCTTGGCCAGACTAAGGAATTGCTTGGTGAAAACACCTGTGTCTTTATAATGATGTATTGTCAGATGGCAAAAAAAAAACCCAGTTGTGCTGGGCAAGTCCATTGGGAGGCTCAGAAAACCCAACTAAGATTGCAGGGATGGGAGGTGAGTGGTCAGATGTCTTCTGCCACAACTTTTGTCCCGGTAATCATTCCAGCTGATGAAAGTGATACATAATAAACTCTTTACTACAGTAATACTATGAACTGCTGTATTTTTATCAGCTTACTAGTTTATCTGACCGAATCATTAATCATACAAGTGGTTAAATCAAAGTTTGACATCCAGCATGTATGGACGTACCGTCACAAATCATCAATAATAAACATTGACCACTTCAAGGTAGTACCGAGTTCATTCAGATACTTTGAGTTTCTGAATTAGTCATTCCAGATAGTACGACACTCCAGTGGACAAACCCATCCATTTTCTGTACACCCTTGTCCCTAGTGGGGTCGGGAAGGGTGATGGTGCCTATCTCCAGTGAATGTTTCGGGAGAGGCGGGGTCACCCTGGACAAGTCGCTAGTCTGTCGCACACACACACACACACACACACACACACACACACACACACACACACACATATAATCTATTAAATGTGTTCTTTCACTGACCTTGCCCTATTTTGTCGTCTCCAGGCAAGGTACTGAACAAACATACTAGAAGTGACAAGTTTGGTCTGTTGGCTGAAATGTCATCAATGTAGCTGGTAAAAAGAGACTTCTTTCCAAGAACATGGCCTGTATTTATCCCAGATATGTTTGGTATTTTTTATGGTTGTTGTCAAGATCATTCAGTAGGTAATTTTACATTTCAAATGTACATTTATAATAGGGAATTTAAAAAAAAAAAACCATCTTATGTTTGTGACATCCTGTATTGGAAATTCACTTTTTTTTATTAATCCTGCTGTATTTTCTTTTCAAATATAATTGTACAGTTCTGGAAAAGTAAATACGCCTCTACTTGTTTTCCTTAAGTAAGGCAGTCTAGACAGTATCAAGTTTACTCTTAAAACAGATTTTCTGTGAACAGTGACCTCTTGTTCGTCATCGTCCCGGACGTCAGGGTTGGTCTGCTGTTTCATAAAGGAATGGTCCCCATGGGGGAAACAAGACGCCAACATCTGTGCACCGCCATCTCCAAACCCTGCTTGCAAAAATTACAACCTTCAGAAAACGTGCGTAACCTCGATCCCTACCTTCTCAAATCTTAAAAATCACCCACATAGTAGTCCAATCATGACATCCAAGAACCCTTTTGCAATTTATTATAATTATCCAAACTAATAAATGCGCCTATGAAGCATCTCCCTATTAGGATAATTTACAATAAAATTGCAGCTATTAAGTGATGCATTCGTGTTTTTTAGCTGCAGTTGCAGACCATTCAGTGCAGCGATCCTCGCAGTCAGGAGGGGCTGCTGTAATTACCAATATGATGTTACATTACCTCTGTTTTCTTTCTTGTGAAACTCGACGAGTATCCAAACCTACAAAGTACTCCATGCTGCAGAGCATACAATGGCAGAGGTTTATACTTTCAGGTAAAGTCTCCTGCACCTCTGCACTCACCACTTACTCCGTTACCATGTCACTTTATACCCCAACCCCCACATGTTTTGGACAGGACTGATACATTACCCCGGTGGGAAAGCATGAGAGATGCCTACACATTGATGGAGCCTGTTGAATGGATCATGTTTGGGTCTCAGAGTGAATTGTAAGAGTTGAAGTGGCAAAAGCTACTGAGCCTGTTGAAAAATCTTTTTTTTTTCTCACTTTTTTGTCGCCCTTTTGAAGCGGAGGTACAATGCAAGATTGACATTTTGCACATTTATATACAGCTTCTAACAACACTTAAAAACATCTGGCCAATTTGGCAATAAGTGTCTAGAAAATGACTGTAACGTAATAAGTAAGCAGGCACTGTCCCTCACCTAGCAACCCCAGCGAATCCTAGCCCGTCACCTAGCAACCCAAAGTGAGCTTCAGTGCATTTGGTCAGCTGGTTTTACTGCTGTACAATGGCTGCTGGGGGAAAAAAGTGTTTTGTTGTTGACTTACCATTCAGAAACCTCTTGCTACATCCTTGTTGGTTGTGCAGGAGGCTTTACTAATGCTTTTCAAAGATGTACCGTTGTGTAATTGCTAATCTGTTTGAAGCCATTGTCATAAGTGTGTGTAAATGTTGAGATGGAGTGAGGGTGAGTGTGGCCAGTAGCAGCTTATTTTAGATTTAAAGTGACAAGACGCCCTAAAACATCTCATCCTGAGAACAGATCAAACTAGACAGAACTGAGCAGACTGTGCAAAAAATGGAATGAATATGTTTTGTATAGTCTAACCTGTTCAAGGAAGCATAGTCATCTTTTCGATGTAACAAAACTAAGACGATTGGCTTAGGCCAAGACTACTGCACTACCCAGCACTGTCTCTGACAGAAGAAGTATACTGTGGAAAACAAGTGTTTGATACACCATTGATTTTTTAAAAATGTTTTCCCATCTTTGTAATTTTCAACTGCACCTCAACTGAGACAACCAACAACAACAACAAAAATTGAGAAAATCCCATTACAGGATTCATGAAATTAGTATTTGATGATCTATCAGCCAACTAGCAAGAACTCTGACTCATACAAACTTGTTAGTTCATCTTTAAGAAACCTTCCTATCCTCTGCTCAATATGAAAATGGACGAAACATGACAATCAGTTTCCTCTGGCCTGGGCTCTATGTAAGATCTCACCTTGTGGAGTATCAGTGACCATAAGAAAGGAAAGGGCTCAGCCTTGAACTACACTTTTTTTAATGTGTCCTGTCCAGCAGTGTGGCACTCAGAGTTGTCTGAGTGTCAAGGTGAGGCCCAACAGCTTTACTTTCATAAGTGATTCATCTATATGACTTTATTAGAAATGGTTTTGAGTTTATTTAAAATGTAATGGGCAAAGAAATGAGAAAAGAAAGGGAGAAAGGAGTGGAAAAGATTTGAAAGGAACGGAGATGTGAGTAGAGCAGAGAAAGAAGTTTAGAAAGAACACAAGTCAATACTCTTGAAGTCTGCCTCTAAACCTGCAGAAAGAGAGAAAAGAAAACTGAGAAACCGCAACAACAAACAGCATATACAGTACATATATAATAGCACATGTAATACACTGTACATGGTAACACAAGATGTATTTAGTGGCAACTGCAACCCAACTGAGACTGTCTCTGACAAATACTTGAATCTTAGCACCAGACAGACCTGGTTGGTGACCTGAAGAGAGCTGGAGCCTCATTCCCAAGAGTTACCATTAGTAACGCACTACGCAGTCATGGATTAAAATCCTGCAGCGCTCTCAATGTCCCCCTGCTTACCCTAATATGTATTCATGCCCATTTGAAGGTTGCTAATGACCATCTGGATGATCCATAGGAGGCATGAGAAGAGGTTATGTGGTCAGAAGTGCAGTTTTTCTGTAAAGGGGACAGAACAACAGGATGGGATTACAACATTTTGGGCACCAATGTCCTTCCCTCAGTAAGATCATTGAAGAGGAGTCATGGCTTGGTTTTCCAGCATGACAGTGACCTGAAACAAACAGCCAGGGCAAGTGAAAGGAGAAACCTGTCAAGGTTTGACTTAGCTAGTCTCCATACCTGAACCCAATAGAAAATTCTTGATCCCATATATAATTTATATTTAGCTGATCAAAATCTGATTTTGATTCCAAAGGTTACCTGAAAACATAGATTTACAGCGCAATACATTAACTAACTACATTTCAGCAGTATTTCTGTTTTTTGTAATATAGGGTACAATGTTGGCATTAGTTGGTATTAAGTATGTATGACTTATAGACTAGAATGACTGCTGGCATCAATATGTGTTTTACCCAGATATCCCCTGCTATTGATGAGCCCAGCCCATTTTGTTTAGTTTTCCCTGGTTTGGTCAACCATTCTTTTTCCAACATTACTGTTCGGGTTTAGATAACTCTGTATTTGAACAGAAACTGTTTGGATGCTAAACCAGGTTCATGTTAACCAAACACCCAAAGTGAAACAGGATTATTCCCACAACCAGTGGATTGTTTTCCATTGGTTACCTACAGATAAGGAATTGAGATGAATGAAACATCTTTTGGAAGTAAATACGTAAAAACTGTGTTTCTTCATTTCACTTTGCAGACAACAAGCCAACAAAGGAAAAACTTCCCCTGCCTCGTGTTTCAGCTCCTCTCAACGACCGAAACAAAAACTTCTCAAAAGGACGCTGCTGAGTTTAAATCAGGTATGACTTTAGGTTTCAGAAATAACACTCAAATGAGCTTCTTTACCTAATACTGCAAAGTGGGACGGTACCGATATGAACAGATACACTTCAAAAACACTACTGTGATAGCTGCAGAAGGTGGTTCAACAAAATACCGACAAAATCATAACAAAATCATTTTCCTTCCACTTCACACTGCTGTTGTCTTTTGGATTGGTCTGTGACATGAAACCTCAATAAAACTCATTACCTGCATTTTCATTACAAGTGTACACGTGAATAAGTTTGTTTATGCGATAAGTCATTAAACATGCCACGTCATCATCCTCCAACTACTTCCTGTCGTCGTCTTCTTTGTGGTTTCCGCCAGTAGCAACATCCGGTTGTTGATCATGTGACCCGTGTGATGCAAAAAAAAAAAGTGTTTCCATTGCAATTGTGCGAAATAAACTCCATCCATCCATTTTCTGTACATCTTTGTCCCTATTGGGGTCGGGGGGGTTGCTGGTGCCTATCTCCAGCGAGACTTTTCGGGCGAGAGGCGGGGTTCACCCTGGACAGGTCGCCAGTCTGTCGTAGGCGATATAAACCAATTTTGTATAAAGGTGAAAAACTCCCTTCTCATCCTGTCGCTAAAACCTTTTATCAAAAGGCAATTTAAAAAAAATAATTGTTTCCATTAAGCTTATTTATTCTCAAAATGTCAAATTGCGCGATTATCTGACCAATGGAAACGCAGCTGATGAAGACTGTGGATGTGATCAAATGTCAAAAAGTTAATGGGTTTCTGAATACTTTTAAGCGTCTGTATAACCACCCAGATTAACTCATGTTGAGAATGATCCTGAATGCAGGAGCAAAATATCTATAAAGCTCAGACCTTAATTAACAGAAATTGGTGCGTTTCTGAATGGGACTCATGACAACAATGGTTCAGCACCTGTAATGGTTACATATTGGTCTTTCAGCTCAAATACACATAGTGAACAATAACATATTACAGATCAAACATTGGCGTCACTCGCAGAGACTAAGAGAGCACAAAATAGGAGACACTGACAGCAATGTAAGCTGTGAGGCGTAACAAAGCCTCTATCTGGCCTTTTCTTCACAGTTTCCCAAATAGACAGTAACAGGCTATTTTCACTTCTCTCCTTTTGATTTTCTTCTTGTCACACCGTCTTGTTTCCACTTTCTCCGAGGGGAAAAGGAAGCAGTGGGAAGTGTGGCTTTCAAAAAGAGGGAGGGTGACGGCAGATGCCCCGGCCGTCTCCGTTTCTCAGCGTCTTCACACCTCAGATTGTGCTAAAAAGAGATGGAGGAAAAACAGAAAACACACCCACGCCCTCCCACTCTTTCTCCTCCTCTGTCTTCCTCTTCCTTCTCCTCCATCCTCTCTCTGCCTGCAAATTTTGGATTCAGCTCGGAAGGTCTGCTCCCACATTTGATCCCCGGCACTCCCCTCCAGGGATTGAGTGATGTGCCCTATGCGTGTGTGTGCGTGTTTTTGGATGTGTGGAAAAGGGAAGAAAAAAATGTCAGCCTTCAGCGCTCCTGGCCTGTTAAACAGTTTCCATAGCAACATCCAAGGATAGCTTTGCAGGTACGGGGACGCTGAAGCTCAGAGGAGTCGATACCCGGCGGCCTCTTAGTGAACTGTCTGACTCTGACTGACGGCCGGAGGTTTGATTGAGGCCTGTCGCCGTGTGTGAACAGATCGCTTCGCGGAATAGGCGGGGGACGCAAAGCGCTGCTGTAAAAGTGGAAGTTAAACACTGACAAATGGCCAGGCGCGTTCTAATAAGTCCATGTTGAAACACGGGCGTGGCAGGACTGGTGATGGACGAGAGAGAAAATAACAGTATTGATGTCAGTAAATGCGTTTCCATTGACCATATAATTGCGCAATTTGACATTTTGAAAATAAATTTGCTGAATGGGAACGCCACAATTTCGACAAAACGTTCATTTTCTGATACGTTTTTTGTGTTATGATGAGGTGGGTTTTTGTTCGCTTTATCAAAATCAGTTCGTCTCGCAAAACTGCAACGGAAACACAACTGGATGTTGCCGTTTTGCAGTTTTCAGGAAGTTTAGGAAAAGATCAATATTTTCTGGTCTGATGAACCTTGATTTCACCTGTGACGTTCAGGTGGAGGACTCAGAACTTGGTGCAAACGACATAAAAACATGGATCTGTTCTATATTGTTGCAACTGTTCAGGCTGCTTCAATGTTTACAGGACTCCAGTGAGTAACTACTCTTATTTCCTCTTAAAATCTGAGCTAGTGGGAGCATGTAGTTATTAAATAGAAGGTGAACCAGTATTGAACCTTGGGGTACCCCAAGCGTGACTTCTTTGTGCTATGATGAGTTATCTGTCGACACAAAGAAGTCCCCGGCCATGACTGTAAGGCACAGTGCTCAGACAGAACACTGGGGATCAAGTTCATTTTACATAGTTACACTATAAATATTTAAATTGCTTTTTTCTTTTAATGAATAGAAAAGTATCCCCTCTGCCAGCATGGTAAATGGTATTTACAGTTTAAGATAAAGGACCCAGATTTAGAGCATAAAACACAGGTTCCTTTTGTTGTTAGCCATAAAACAATAAATAAATTAGGATTGTATATATTGATTCAGACCAAAATAGCTCGCATGAGCGGTCGGCATTTCTCTACACAGCCAATATTTACCTTAATTTAGCGAGTGGGTGTGCGCGCGTGAGTTGCAGAGAGAGAGAAACGGAGCAGGGCTGAGTCTGCACAGTGCATACATCACAGACAAAGGACGTCCCAAACACTGACAGGTCCGGTAATTGCCTTCAGCCGATCATAAAATTGCACGAATTGCATCAGTCTTGCCTCGCCGATGTGGGGGTTGGAGTGTTTTCGTCCCGGGGTTAGAATGCCCGGTGCGTTTCGGTGCAGCTTCGGTTAATTAAAACCCCCAGCGCCGTGCGCGTAGCAGTGCCTCAGCGCGACGTTGGCTGTCGCTGAAAGTCAACCGCATGAGAGGATCCCCAGTTTTCTGCCATTATTCTCGCCTCCAGCCGTCTCATCTCTGCAGATTTTCAGGATTGTCCGCCTCACTTTGTTCAACAGAATGAAAGAGCAGTTTTGCGTGTTTCCCTTATCTCAGCAACATAGCACTTTATTGAATAACCCAAATACAACGTCAAATAGTCACAGGCACTCAGATAGCCTGGAAGTAAATGCGTTTCCATTGACCACATATAACCCAGGACGTGGGTATCGATCCCTGTTATAATCCATATCAATCATTTTTATGTACAGGGCCCAAACATTAGCATTTCAGCGGCGCTACGGCCAAGGCAGCTGTCTTGTGTTTAATTTGAGCTGAACTCTATTGTACATCACGGAGCAAAAGGCCCGACTTCTGTCTGCATCATCTTGATTTATCGGAACAGAAATAAATCTGTCACATTCACGGGGGGACAGGAAGCAAGTTTCTGCATTTTTATGTCTAATTTAGCTCCCTTCACATTTAAGGATTCAATTTAGCTGTTGAGGCAGCAGAGATTGATGGGCCTGAGGTACCTGGCAACGGCTGTTCACATTTCGTTCTTCTACAAACACAAACATGCGTGTATTTTAGTGGGATTTTCGTCAGATAAACCAACACAATGTTCAAATGGTGTACAAAAGAAGATTAGAAAAGGGCGCATTTGTAGTCAGCCTCCCACCCTCCCTTGTAAGTAGCTTGTAGAAGTTTAAGCGTACAAAGGCACAGAGTGTTGGTCTATATGCAAGCAATATATTGAGAATTGAGTTTGCATGGCAAAAAAGTAAAATATGTAACTGATTATGTGTCTGATTGGGTGGTTTACATATCTTCATAAAGAGTAAAAGTCTAAATTTAACAAAGTAATTAGCCATAAGCTAAATATTTAGTTAGCAATCCAAGAAGAGGCGGGGTGCACCCTGGACAGGTCGGCAGTCCATCGCAGTGTAAGCTAAATATTTATCACTATGAATAATTTTTTTTATTTAATTAACAAGGCTTTTTTTATGTAAAGCTACTCTGTGCAACAGCCCAAACTGATGTATGTTGCATAAAGGTTTTCGCCAGGAGCTGAACATGTCCATGTTAGGAACAAAATTACAGCGATAAAAAACGATAAAACTGAAGAACTTCTGGGACTTGAAAAAGAACACCTGGGTGTGAGAGACAGCCGTAGTTTGAGGCCGGAGGAGGAGGAGTGTCTTCCGGCCTTCTGAATGAAGCGTTTTGTCTCTCTACCCAGGCAATCAGATGTCTATTGAACCTGAGGAAATAAAAAAAAGTGCTTCCGATGGGGATTATGTTAGTGTCCCTGCGCATTAGTTAAAGCTTTAGTTTTGCTTCAGCAAAAACTACTTTATATCTTTAAAC
The DNA here is from genome assembly GCF_002775205.1 of Xiphophorus maculatus. NCBI lineage: Eukaryota > Metazoa > Chordata > Actinopteri > Cyprinodontiformes > Poeciliidae > Xiphophorus > Xiphophorus maculatus. Next base: position 15,694,486 of record NC_036459.1, on the reverse strand, counting down.
ACTCTGTGTGTTTTCATTTTGTAGAAAATTTAAAAAACCACATGGCGCCGCTAAAGTTGCAGCCTCCTTTGAAGCTTCTTATCGGCGCTCAGCTAACAGCTATTTCACAGTTTTTATCAAAGGCGTGAACTCGAGTCATGTGACTTGGAACCAAGTCACACTGCAGTCACGAGTATGTTTGACCTTAGACTCGGCTCACAAAGGACGTGACTTGGACTTTCACACCAATGACTGGAGCTTGGGTCAAATTAACTTCCATTAGACTTATAGCTAATGCAGTGACTAATGCATGGTTATTGTTAGCATAACAAGATGCTTTCTAAATCTACAAATTATTTCAGAAACTATTTGTTTGAATTTAAAAAAAAAAGAAAAATTTAAAACCAAGTTTTCTTTTCTGTTCCCCAAAAATCTTGCAAAAATCTAATCTCCTCTCACTGTCGGAAACTAATATTGTCGGGCAACTTTCCATCAGGTTTGAGCAACATATGCACTCTGTTAAAATGTCACAATTTCAGGAAACTCTTAGGCCACAATTTTCCAAACTTATCTCAGCCGTTTTCACCCTAAAACTTCCAAATTGTGGCTTTATTTTCATTCTCCAGACTGTAGTAGTAATTATGCCTTGGGGGGGGGGGAAAAATGTGCAAGTCTAATGAAGAGGGAAGGGGGAGGGGGGTGAAGAAGAGGAGACATTTAAAAAATCCATTGAAAATTAACAAAGACTTCATAATAAGCTGCTATTTTCTCACTTGAATAAAGCTTTTATGGTCTTTCTCTGCCACAGAACAGATAACGAAAAGACAAACGCTTTGCTGCCAAACAAAAGCCAGTGCTCTTTTTTTTTTTCATTTGCCAAAGAACGACAAAGGACTTGTTGACAGGCATGTAGAAAAAAAAAAGAAGCAGGTTTTTTCACTCTTTTTGGGGGGTTTGAAGCTTTTAAGCACAGACTCATGCAGGGAGCCTGGGGCAACTGTCTTTTTCATGTATTTCTCCAATATTGCAACATTTGTAGGTAATGAAATCCCCCGCTGTGTCCTTGAAAAGGACATTCCCCTGGGGAAAAAGATGCACAACAACCACGTGTTTTTGGAGCAATTTAAGAAAAATAGACACAAATCAAGAGTGCGCAGGAGGGATAAATCAAAACCCGAATGAACGCCCCCTCCTGCTAGACGCGTTTGTGCATTATGTTATTCCTTGTAGCCATTTGATAAAACAAAGGCTTCTCTGCAACCTTTGAGTGTTGTGATTTCCATGGCAACTACATGTATTGGCGGACTTCAAATTTCTGGATGCGGCTCATATTTCATGGAGGGTCACGGTGAGGCATCAACGAACACTACAAGTGTGTAAAAAAGGAAAAAAAGGGTGAACAAGTCACGCATCGGATTTCAGTGTTGGAGCAGAGGATGGCTTCTCTCTAACATGAGAGAAGCCATCAGATGTTTCCACAGTCAATATTCCACTGATGGCCAACAATTTTACAACTGCGGTGTTTCCATTAAATAAGAAACGCAATTAAAATCCCACGTGAATAGGGGTGTTCGTGCGATAAGTCACTAAAAAATACGCAGTGCCATCGTCCTCCAACTGCTTCCTGTTGTCAACTTCGTGGTTTTTGTCAGCAGCCAACTTCCTGTTGTTGATCAGGTTCACCCTGGACAGGTTGCCAGTCCATCGCAGGACAACACAGAGACAGACAGGACAAACAACCACACACACACTCACACCTAAGGAGAATTTAGAGAGACCACTTAACCTAACAGTCATGTTTTTGGACTGTGGGAGGAAGCCGGAGTACCCGGAGAGAACCAACCAAACACAGGGAGAACATGCAAACTGCATGCAGAAGGACCCCGGGCCAGGAATCGAACCCAGGACCTTCTTGCTGCAAGGCAACAGTGCTGCCTACTCCGCCACTGTGCAGTCGTAGCACTGTGAAGCCAATTTCAATTCGGCCAAAAAAATCCCACCACATCATAGCAACAACTTTTTAAGAAAAAACATTACTTTTGTTTTCAAAATTCCCACATTTCCATTAAGCAAATTTATTTTTGAAATGTCAAATTGCCCATTAATATGGTCAATGGAAACCGGGTCTTTGACGATATCTTGTCAATGTGAGATATCTGAAGTTTTATATATTTTTCCTCTAGGACTTTACGATATGGCTGGAAAAACTTATCAGAATATAAGCGTTTCATGTCAGTCGACATCGATAAATGTCAACATGGACAATTATTGATTAGTTTTTTGTTTGAATATCTGAGATACTGCCAAACTGGTGGCGTGACCTTTCCTGTTTTATCCACAGTTTTCACTCCATGTTGTTGTTTTTCATTTTTATATGAGGCACAGTGGCCAAACCTAAAGCTGCTGCTGCGTAAGTTATTCAACGGGTTGTTGCTAGGCAACCAGTGACGCAGAGAGTTTAGTCGATGCCACCATCCTTGTTTAGTTTGCCTTCAGAGGTCGGATGCAGCTAAATAGAGGTCACTCTTCTATAAAGCCTGTTAGAGGCTTACAGATAGACTACTATGGAGGGGTTTAAATAAAAATGTTCTTATGTTAGAATGGCTTAGTCAAAGTCCAGTGCTAAACCCAACTAAGTCGCCACACTTGATTGATCGCAGCCGCTGTAAAGCAGTGGAGCGTGGTTCAGCAAAGGGCTGAATTCAAATCCCGTCCACAACATTTTGAAATCCATGTCAAGGTCCATCACATAAAATCCACTTTTTTTTTTCCCCAAAGGACCCATAACTCCAAATGTACCAATTGCATAATTTTATCTCCAAGTCAAAACAGTTGTTTCAGATCAAAACAGCACATTTACACAACTATGGATTTGTAGGGTTGTGTCTTTAGTCTTAATTCCAGCTTGGTGGGCTCAAATCAATATTAACGGAATAGAAATTTCTCTGCGACGTCATTAAATCCACTGAAAGGAAGACAGCAAGGACTTTAAACTGATTACTTAACTGTCAGTAAGTGAAGTTACAGGGTTGACTCTGATTGCTGATGCAAAAAAGAATCTATGCAAAACCCCCTAAAAAACAAAGAGAGACCCGTTCAGCGACTTGATGTTTACAACAGGATCCATTAACTGTTCTGTCCCTTAAATCAGACCCGAGAGAAGAAAAGGTGAAAATCACCAGATAAAATAATGCAGAAACAGCTGGTAGAAGGTCCAGAAATACTCTACACATATTTATTAATGCCATTCGCCTGTTCTTAAAGTGAAGGGTGAGAACTCTGCATCACAAAAAATAACTTAAAATCAATGTGGACTCCTTTAGATCGGCTCAAAAGAAAACCTGGACATGGCAGTAGCTTCCCCACAAACAAAGGCAGCAGGCGACTGCTTAATGATCCTGAACTGCAACTGCTGCGAATTTCTTTAGCAACTCCAAAAATGACTCGACATAGCCAATGCAACAATAATGTACCAAAGGGTTACATTATTGTAATCTATAAATAGCTTTCCAACCAAGACCAGCCAAAACCCATGAAAAGTTCAGTTAGCTACTTTTCTAACTTCTTGAAACAGTGAGTTGTGCTACAGCTCTTAAAATGGCTTTTACGTGAACAGAAGGAACAAGTGAGGAATAAGGTTTATTTATTTTTAATCATTGTTATATTTCTGTTTTATTTGCATCAGTGTATCTCACATGAAAGGCTGTAAAGCTAACACAATTCCCCCCTACACTCAAACTTCTACAAAGGTTTGATTGGTGCACAGGGCTACACATTTAATTACCATTAAAGCATTATGTGCAGAGAATAATTCTGCGCCTCGTCACTACAAAACAATAAAACCAATGTTCTGGTTCCCATCGGAACAGAGTTGGGGCCCAAAGACATAATTATAAAAGACCAAAGACGAACCGGTAGCGGTGGAGTTAGACGCCGTAAAAGCCGCTGTCATCTCCAAAGATAATGTTTACGTTTTCGTCAATGCACACAACTGATTTTGAATTCCCTTTCATGAAATATTAGGAAATAATCTGGGATCCCCAAAAGCTTCTTTGATATACGTATTTAAGGCCGTCACTGAAGTGGGGTGTGATGCATGTCCAGATGCACTCCATGGGAGAGGTTTGATGGAAACCATCTCATTTGTTGGTTTCCAGAATAATAGGTTATTGCTTATTGAATTTTTCGTCAATATCTTTGAAGTCAGAAGTTTACGTACACGATATTTTGTGATATTATTGTGATAATTGTAAAAGTGACAATTTTTAGGTAATAGCAAATGTATTGATATTTATTGGTGCTATTGTTGAAAAAATAGTGGATAAAATGTTAAAACTAACATTATGGACAGTTTTGGTGATATTAGACAGTTTTAATTTATAGTGACAACAATAAATCAAAAATTCCACCATGACAAGAAATTTATCATGATAAATGATACAATAAATGCACACATATCCGAGATTACTATGATTTTATCCTACTGGACAAAAATACCTTAAACTCCTAAAATGAATGTAATTTAACTCCAATTTCAAGGCGTTAAATTACGTAGTCTAACTTTTTTCAAACTTTATTTAATATATACAGCATTTTTATAGCAACCAATAGAAGATAACATAGATACTTGATTGTACATACACAATATTGCCCTTTAAAGCCATTCTTCCAACTACTAAAGAAATGTATGTGAACATTATTCTGCCATTTAGCTAATGGGAATAAATCTGGCAATCCTAACTGGCCTAAAAAAAAGAACATGTTTAGTCTGATTCAGTGTCAACCAGTGGGGAGGTGGAAATCGCTGCAACAAGTAATGACAGAAACTGTGAGTGAAGGTGTGATTGACAGAAACATCTGTCATCCCATCTGTTTGAAGACTACATAAAGGATGTAGCTGGGTGCAGCTAACACACGCCGCGTCCTCCTAAGACGGTGCAGCCGATTAAATGCCTGTCTCTAGGCTGGCCGTGGGCATCCAACATGGCCGCCGAAGGGCCTGGTGCGTCTCCTGACAGCGTGCTTATTGACTCCATCAGGTTAGGATTGCATTATTTCAGAGCAAGTTAACATGCGGGTTGTTTCCATTACCCTGTCAAGATGTTTTGACAGGTGCCCCCGCTGCCCGGCTCTGGAGGCCGGACACATGAATGAACATAGTGGTGTGGAACTATTGACATTACGTGGGATTTGTAGATGGTATGTTATTTCCCCAGAGGGGCCCCCTCGCTGTGTTTTCTCTGCAGCAAACAAAAAGCTGTGCGAATGAAAGTCTTTTTGACATCAGCAATACCTCCTGACAAGTAGTGGGCACGCTCTGCCAATTCTGGATAAGCACGGACCGCGAAGTTGCCGTGTTGATGTGTGTGTGTGTGTGTGTGTGTGTGTGTGTGTGTGTGTGTGTGTGTGTGTGTGTGTGTGTGTGTGTGTGTGTGTGTGTGTGTGTGTGTGTGTGGGTGTGTGCGTGCGTGTGTGTGTGTGTGTGTGAAGGGAATTGGAAAGACGGAGGGGGACAAAATAAATAAATGCCCAAAGACGGCATTCAAATCAAAGCCATACAAAGATCAAGGTTTTTTTTTCTTCATTAATTACCCGATTAAAAAAAAGAAAAAAGCAGGTCTGGCAAGCTGTAATGTAGCCCAGTACTGTCAAAACTTCTAAACATCTAAAGTTTTCTCTTTCATGCAAAGAGAATATTTGATTTCCAAACACAGTCAGCTGGTAAAGAGGGAATTGCCTGCTGTTGCTCTGAGGGTAACAAGATTTTCCTTTCATAGAGAAAAATACTGTTTGATTTCTTTTTCTCTTTTTTTCCTCTCCATAAGGCTGTCACTTCTAGCTCACAAACAGGTCTTTTGGATTAAAGTTTGTCTTTTTTTTTTTGGAGACACTGGTGTATTTGAGAAGATAAATGTTGCTTCAGAAAGCAAACACGAGTAAAATGGATTTTAAAGATACACCTGAGTTTATGAAAGTCTTCCAGCCGATAGTCTGGGGAAAGGATAATCTCTTGGCTAATATACAGACAAACCGTCGGATCTATGCATGGTACTCCTCACTTCTGTATTTCCATCAAACCTGGCCATCCACAAGGAAATTTAGGGAAACATAGATGTCAGTTTATAACGTTAAGGAGAGGCTAGCCATCTTTCTCTGCCTCATTCTGCCATGGTCTTCTGTGACAGGGAATTTTGCTTTTCTTTTATTATCTGTAAGTGAGAGTCATCAAAATGACAAGAAACAAAGGTTCGGAACATGTCACGCTATGCCCTTCCTGAGATGTCTGGCAAAAAATATTGCACTTTTACGCAATAGTCCAATTTTTTTAACGGCCAGGCCTGGATGATTTCTTCTGAAGAAAAGATTTCCGTCTTCATTTCTACTTCTCAGTCCAGACATACAGAGAACATTTTAGGAGCAGCTGACTCTCCTCCGAGCTGCAAAGCACTCCCGTGCACATGGAAGGTCACGGTTCGATGATGCCAACAGAACCACATGAATGAATCATGTTGTCTTTTTTTTTTTCCACGGCTCTGCTGGTGTCAGCCTCTTGGGGAAGGCATCAAACAAAGATGTTCCATGAGAAGAGGGCAAATGTGTTGGAATCTGTTTTATCTGAGTGAAAAAGAGGAAACGCTGGTGTAGCTTAAAGCACAAACGTCGAAGATGCATGATCATAAGTTGAAGGATCTTCCGGTCTTATCTTTGGAGGATCCCCCTCCAGAAAATGTCAAGGATCGGATACCACAGATTGGTGCAGGATACTATCACTAGGTTCCATTAATTATGCTAAAAAGTTTATTTTTCTGTCATATCAGACAGATTCTGCGACAAACAGGAAACAGAAGAACTAGACAGGAAATGGCATGAGTAAATTTATTTGACAAAGTAGAAGCTAAAGGCTAATAATTTTACTTTTAAAGGTCTGTAACTTCTTTTTTGTCAAGCTTTATTCTGACAATGTTTTAATGCATAGAAAGAATCATTGCATTGTTACTACTGTCATTGCAAAAGATTGCTTGACTAGTTTATAACATATTGTATGTTGACTTTAGCATGATAGGGTCAAGTTAGCATGCCACACCACACATTATGACACAAATGGCATCCCTGCACATTTGTACAGTTTTCTAGAAGTTCTTTGTATTGTTCTTCTCTCTTGCTGATGTGATTTTCACTATCAAAGTCTTCGGAAGAGACGATAAAATAGGTTTGCATGTCTTCATTGAACAAGTTTAGTTTCTTGACTTCTTTCCTAAGTTGTAAAATATGGCAATGCTGTTCATTAAGACCCAACCTAATTTCTCCAACCAGCTGCAACCAGCTAGTAGATGCCCAGCTGGTCCCAGAAGTCGCATATATGGTTTCTGGTTCCGACTTGCGCATGCAACCGCACCGTCAGGTTCATGAAGAGCCAGCCACTGGTGTCAGAATAGCGTGGCCAAACGGGAAGACGTTGCTCGCGACAGAAAACCGTCCGCTCAGCCCTTGATGATGGGTCACCAGTGTGTGCGAAAGCCCCCCAGTAGCACAGCATCCGGTTAGACAGGAGCTTTTCAGGCAAGGTCAGGGAGTAGTTGGCCACCGGGGCAGAGTCGAAGAGAAAGGGCAGCTCCGCCCCGTGGCAGACGTGCTCGTAGCAGAATGTGAGACCGGACCAGACGCCGCGGTCTGAGGCCACATGGTCAAACACGTACATCCATACATGACCGCCAGCAGTTGTTCCGGCACGCGCCGACCTCCTGGACGGACACAGGAAGACGTAATCGGTGATGATCTGAAATGAGAAATAAAATGGTCTCAGATAAGTGATTTCACCACAACTAGGTGCTGCATTATGATTAATTTAGTTCCTTGTCACCATAATGTCACAAAAACCATGAGTAAATCTAATTGACAAAATCCGAACTGCTACATGGTTTTGCTCATTTCTGGACGTCCAGGGTTTTCTACATGCTGTTATATCTGGGACAGCTGGACCACATGTTTGAATTCATGCTCATGGTGCTCTCGCTACTGCTTCAAATATTTTTTGTTCTTTGTTTTCTGGCTAGGTCACAACAAAACAATATTTTTGTTGACTAACCAGTTCGTCAGCACTTCAGCTGGCCGTTTGGATCGTAGTCATGCTGAGACATTCTTTGCTACCAAACAATGGGTGGGGTTGAGAATCTTTAGTCTTTTTGTATTTTCCAAAACCTCTTATGCTAGCCACCAAACTTGTCTGTGGGGATGATGTTCTTGGGATAGAACACATCTTCTTCTCTACCCTAAACAGAGGGTTCACCAGTGCAGTTAAACACTTCGATTTTTGATTCGTCTGACCACAAAACACAAGACCAGGATTCTTCCTGATTGTCCAGATGGGATTTTGAAGATGCTAAGTGGTGGCTTCCTTCTTGCTCAGCACCCAAGGACTCCATCAGTATACAGTATCCGCTGGATTATCTGCTTTGGGACGTTGTCATAACGTTGGTCTCCATTCTTCAGGGTTGCCTTGGTGGTAACCCTAGGACTGTTTTTCACCTCTCACACTGTCAGCCTTGCCATTTCAGATATCACTTGACTTCCTATCACGTTGGATTTTTTTTTTTTACAAATGCCCCTGAAACTCTAAGAACTTTTATCCAAACCTACTTAATATTTGAATACTTCTACTTTCTGGGTTTCCCTGTAGTATATTTATTGAATTAAATGTTGCTGAATGTTGCTGAAGTAGATCTTCTTTCTGTCTTGCTTCTTCAACATATTAAAATAACATGTTCTAATATTTCATTTTCTCCATAATACTGATAATTCCCTGTGTTGTGTTCTCTTTTGTTTCATCCGGTGATTTGATGAACACAGTTGTTCCCAATTAATCGGGGTAATTAGGATGCTTCAGAACCTCCTGTGGAACTTTTAGTTATCTATAGAAATTGTTCTGTTTTGGCTAAAACTATGGCAGTGTCATATTTCACACAAAAGAAACATGTTAAGATGAAAGATTCCTTTATACTCAATCCATCATTGGTACGACTATTTTTGAGCTTTGCAGCAAATGTCCAGTTATTGCTGGATATTTATTTGCTTTGTGTGTTTTATTTGAAGAGATGCGAAAATGTTTGCTCTTTATTTTTATTGTTTTACAGCCGTAATTAAAATGGTAACAAATCCGTAATTAAAATACGGTTCGGCCGTATTTCAGGGTTTTAATTTCTCATTCTGCTTGTTGCACATTGGGATCAGTTTCAAGTTGGGGAATAAAACGCCCCGCGTTCGTCTATTGATTATTAAAGAGTCTGTCAAATACATTTTTTTTAAAAAGGCCATCAGTTTAAGCATCACTGCTCTTTAAAGGTGCCGCAGATTACAGTGTGAGCAGAAGTAATTAGTGGGATTTCTACGGGAAGATGCGCTTGGGGCAGAGAGATAAAAAATACAAATCGGGTGTTCCCTCTTGCCTAAAGGAAAGCAACAGAAGTGAAACCAGACTTCCTCTCTCCTGCCTGTTACCTGGAAACCAGTGTGTCTTTTTGGGCAGTGTGCGACTTGCGCCCACACGGCTGAACATCTCACACCTGAACACAAACAAGCTTCCTGTAAAAAGTAAAAAAAACAAACACAACCCCCCGCCCCACCACACACAAACATACACCTTCTCTCTTTTCTCATATTAGGCTCATGTCTGCTCCAAACTGTCTCAAGATGAAATGTAATAGCTCAGAACAGGCACATTCTGCACCTGAATGCTGATATCCAGTGGGTATGCGGTGTTATGCAACAACTCCCCCTCTGCCTTCGAGTGGCAGTGACTCTCGCACAAAAAAAAAACTTCTAATCCATGCAATCATACAGTTAGGGTTAATCTAAACTACAATTACAACTTCACATCATTTTAGTTGGAGTTTCTGAAATAGACCAACATCGCAATGACTTAATGTGAAGTGGAAGTAAAACCTTACCAAGAGACCTAACTGGTAGCTCTGTAACTGGTAGAGCTCCAATGATTTACTTGTGCAAACTTTTTTTTCATGCAAAAATGGTATGTGGCATGTTTGTTAGCTGGTTGCTAGTTTTTATGTGGGTGTGTTGAGGAAAATGGATGTCGCATCCAACGTTTGCAGGCTGCAGACGTTACCTTCCCCTTCTGAACTTTTATTTTACATATCATTTGGAAATTGTTTCTAAGCATTACATAATGTGTCTGGTACAAAACGTCCCATAACTCAAGTCGGATGCTGCAGTCAAAATTAGGCAAGATCACGTGTACAGGGATAAAATATGTCTAATAATGTAGAGATAGTTTTTAAAGTGCGTCACACTTGGCGTTCAAGCGTATATTCTAGCGAGTGAGTGTGCTGACCCCAGTTCCTGTGGAGAAGTGTCCTTTATTCACATTAACATGAGGCGTATGCAGTGGGGCCAGCTCTGGCTGCAGCTCCAGCGTCCTTACTGACCAGCCAAGTGTGGCTGAATAATAGAAATGCATATTTTGTCAGGCTGTGTAAAGTCGGGGCATCATTTTGGTACAGAAATCATGATTAATTGATGCGCTCGGGCCTCTGAAGACATAAAGTATGCAGCTTTGAGATAGAAGTCTCGTCTTTCTGAGAAACACAGCTTCTTCCAGTGGAAAACTGACTCTGTCTGAGCCTTATAGCTAAAGAACATCAAGGCCCATCACACAGACTGGGCTTGTATGCGCAGATGAGACATGACCATCTCACTGCTTCTTACACAGAAAATACTGGAATGCTAATCCACATAAGGGAGGAGATGTGATTAAAGTAGACAGAAGGCTGAGAGGTAGCGTTGTTGGTCAAATGATAAACTTGCGGCGGTTTGCAAGAAATGAAGCAACCCAACACAACGTATAATTGGTACAAAATACATAATGCCATATTTAATTCGAGATAACCGCCTAAACTCCTTTATGACGAGCATCATTAGCTCTTAGTAGTAACTTTCTGCAGTTAAGTCCTGCTGCAGCTGCCAATGTGATTGATGGACAGACACTATAGAGTGAAAATAGTCTCAAAATACCTGTGTGTCTGTATAATACTGGATTTGTAATCCATGTAAGCATCTTTGTGTGTAACTGTGGATAGTTGTTCCTGTGAAGCATAATTTGTAGACCGTAAAAAGAACATTTGTGCGTAACTCCTGGTACTTGTAAATATGTGGTCAAATGCGTACACGAATATGAAGAAATTGGAACTAAAACGGACGCTGCATTACATGTCGGTCTTCTTTTGCTGTAGTTGTGATTTAGCATGACATAAATAAAAGGAGTTGAAAATACTTGAATAAAAGCTGCTAATTTCACGCACTTTGGACGTTTCTGAAACACCATGTCTTTATCCAACTCTCTTCTGGTAGTGACAGTGAGTGCCTCCTCTTCTGGTGAGGCCGTGGTCTTGATCTGTGATTCCACAGCTGATCCCACCCGTCACCAAGGACCCGCATGAGAATGGAGTCCCTGTTTAGCGCACCAGTCAGGGTTGCATTTAAGCAGACAACCGTTCTGGCTTCAGGTGGTCTGCATGCTTCCTCCATGCAAATGATGGAGAGGGGGGGAAAGCACAGCCTGTCACTCAAGGTTAGAGATGTTGGAGCGGCAGAGCTGGAGCTACAGCGCCCACTGCAGGCCATTTTCAGACAGTCTGAACTGCTGACTACTGGAGAACGCTGTAAGTTTTTACTTTATTTTAGCAGCAAAAGAGAACAACTGATCACTGTTTTTTCTGCTCAGAAAGAAGACAGGGAAGGAGGTACGCCATGTGCTGTGACACAATCAACCTGCATCACTTTGTGTTGTGTAAAATCCCAACAAAATACAATGACGTTTGGGATTAAAATGCAAAGATTTTCAAGACATTGAAACATTTGCAAGGCATAGTTCAGCATGTTTTCATCCAAACACATTGCTCTCATTCTGCTGGCTTCTTTGTGGTTCCGAGAGTTTCCAGGGGTGCATTCACACCAGCCCAGTTTAGGCCGCTTTAATCCAACTCCAGTCTGTTTGCCTAGAAAGTCTGGTTTGTTTGGGGAGGTGTGAATACACAACCAAACTCTGATGTGGAGCAAAAAACTTGAACTCTGGTCCGCCTAAATACCCAGGTTTTGGTTCGGTTGAAGTGAATGTTGGTGTGGTTCGAATGCATATGTGGATGCAAGCGGACCAGAGACCGCTCCAAAAGTAGGAAGCGGACTACAGTGCAGGGCATTCTGGGTAAATACAGCAAAAACAAACGTGAGAGTCTAGGGTTAGCAGGAGAAATGGCTGGTGGAGAAATCCTACAACCTCTTCTCCAGGGGTGTTTGTGTTGTTTCCTTCAGTGGTTCTTGGTGCAGCGCCCCTACAGGCAGGGAGGTAAACAGGTTTTTCAAGAATTTGGTTCGTTTGACACCAGAACCGCAGCAGCAGAAAATGTAACAAATGTTGCATTTTTGGTCCCCAATCGAACCGAGTCAACTGAACTATCAGGTGTGAAAACACCCTAAAAGCAGAATGAAAGGAAGATTATTATGCTGTTTCTAACTAGATTTAATCTAGTTGTATTGGATTCAGCTGCATTGGATTAGCTAATAGATTTATCTTTACATTTCTTCAGCATGCAAATGGAAAGTCCAAAGCGGTCAGTTAGGTTTCTCTAACTGTGCCAGTTTCCAACTGAACCTAGCTTAAGGAGAGGATTTTAGCTTAGCTTCATCTACCTGTGTTAGCATGTCTCTGCGGTCAGCCTCCTTGTAGAGCGGCAGGTATTTGTGTAGGATCCTCAGAGAGTGCTGCTTAAAGATGGCTGCGATGTACACGGTGGCCTCTACAACAGACACTGGCTTGCCGAAGACGCCGTAAACAAACAGCACTCCTTCTTCAGAGGTCGTTCCTGCAGGGCAGAAAACAGTCCAAAGGAACAAACGTTGCAGCACTGTCGCTCCAAAAGAATATCACCGACGTTAGAGGATTTTTAACGAGGACCTGTGGGAGTCCAGTAGGAAGCAGGATGAAAAATAATAAGACATTAGAATTTGCTGCTGCTGTTGCCTCACCGAGCAGCAACGCCTTCTCTTTTTGCCACTCGTCCTTCTGGAAGGCGGTGATGGCCTGCTCTGTGATCAGCTCTCCGTCGATGTGCGGGCCCCACGTCTCGAAAACCTCCAGGAACCTGAACGGGTTCACGACCTTAGAGCCTGCGAACGGAAAGAACGCCATAGCGATTTGGAAGTGAGCTTTTCAAAACAGAGGAAGGAGCCTCACAAACGGCACATTAAACTGTAAAACATGCTTGTAAAAATAAAGATGGCTGCCTTTATCACTCTGAGCTACGGAAGCCCAAAGAGCACGCTGGTGGAAAAGAAATCTTGATTTTCCAAAACAGAACATGTTATTAATTGATAATATTGATTTATCGCCCAATCCTAGCAGGAAGCAATAATTAGTACATACATACAGGAGAATTAAAATATCGTTTGGAGAAACGTGATTACCAAAATCAATCAAGTTCACTAGTAATCCATCAATATGTATTTGCTACTGACAAATTAAATAAACAATGACAAATCTGCTCGTCTGATTGGATGAGTGACCGACCAATCAGATGGCTTCTTATGAATCAAGTGGGTTTTATAGATTGTTTTCTTACAGCCTCTTTTAAGCTATATCAATAATAAAACAAATAACTCAACTTACCACTTTGCTCATAACAATCTCATGACTTATGCTTCATACTTTCCCGTTCTACTAAAATCTTCCACATATTATATTATTGACATTTTGACCCTCCAAAAATAACCAAATAACCAACTAATTAATAGTTATTTTAAAACTCTTTCCATTTCCAAATATACAGAACAAGATAACTGATGTAACAAGAAACATGTTTTTACAAAGACCCCAGCAACACCTGCGTGGTCCTGAATTTGCTTTGAATAAACAGTTAAAGTGGCTAACAAAACTGAGAGTTTTCTCCCTATTGTCTTTTTTAGTATAAAGTAAAAGTGAAAACTGTCTCTCAGAGCAGAATCCCGGATTTAAAGACACTGATCAATAAACCTGCCAACCATAGATGGATGACATTCATTTTCTGCTGTGAGGCAGTAAAACCCACCAAACGGCTCCTTTAGGGGCTAAAAGTTCACTTTAACCCATTTTGTCTTCCTCTAACTCGAGATAAATAAAAGCTTTTCATCATCTTTCCCAGATAGACCCGCCGCGTCCTGCTGTCTGACTTATGTAAGTGTGTGGGCAGCTCTAAATTCGGGTGGTGGGTGGGTGGGGGTTTGTGGCGCCCTACTTGTTTTCATCTGTGCAGCCAGGACGGCCTGCGGAGCGAGAGACAGCAGGCAGACGAAGTCGCTCGCCGAGCAGTTGGTCTCTTTAGCGAAGTCTTTCCCCAGCCTCAGGGCGTCGTGTCTGGGAAAAAGACGGGGGGGGGGGGAAACCAAATTAGTCCGCAGCTCGAAGTTATCCGGAGGCGTGCCAAAGACGCCGAGAGGGCTGGGTGCAGCGTAGAGTCCTTTGAGCGAGTGCGAAGGCATCAGGTTCTGTTTTTAGAGCGCGGCTGACCTCGAGATGTGGGTTTCCTACCTGGTCTTGAGTGGGATGGAAAAGGGCAGGCTCTGCAGGACGGCCTGTTTGAACAGAGGTTTGCTGCTGTGGATCATCAAGTGAAGACTCACCGACTGAGCGCCGGCACTCTCTCCAAATATCGTAACCTTAACCACAAAAAGAGGCGAGAGTGATAAAGGGATAAGAAAATCCGCAACAAATGTATATCCTGTGTTTAGTTTTCAGCCAATTTCAGGTTTTGAGAGGCTATTTGTTTTTTATTTAACAGAGACATATTATGCAGACTTCATGTTTTGCACATTTTTGTTTTTCCATTCAGGTATCAACTGCTTTTGAAAAAAAAACAATCCAGATGTTTTTATGATGTCTGGAAAACAAGCTGGTTAATAAACCTCCCAACTTTTAAGTCACACCGTGACCTAGCAACCTCAGTGGAGCTCCAGCACGTTTGGTCAGCTGGTTTTGCTGCTGTACAATGGCTGCTTTAAAAGACAAGTGTTTTGTTGATGACTTACCACCCAGAAACCACTTGCTGCATTCTTGTTGGCTGTCCTGGAGGCTCCACTTCTACTTTTCAAACATGTATATGTTTGAAAAGTAGAAATGGGTAGAAATGACAAAATGGGTTGTAGAATTGTGCATCTGTTTATACTCTTTTTCACATGTGAGCGTAAACGTTGAGTTGAGGGAAGCATTGCCAGCAGCAGCTAATTTGCATTTAAAGTGACAGAGACCCTAAATCAACTAATTCTAAAAGAAGCTCAACATTGGCTGAACTGGGCAGACTAAAATCTCAATAAATGTTACAAACATGTTTTGTCTAGCCTAACCTGTACTGGGAACCATAATAAGTCACCTTTAATATGAACAACAAAGAATAATTCCCGTTTATTTCTTTTTAAAATATGCTTATTTGTGACTTTTTATTTCAGAAAATTGCATCCCAGTGCACTGTTACGAATATTTTATGTTGGAAGGCTACCCAACGCAACCATTTGTGGTGTGCTTGTGTGCATTTTTGCTTGCCTTGCTAGGGTCGCCCCCAAACGCTGCGATGTTCTGCTGCACCCAGAAGAGCGCCGCCTGCTGGTCCAGGATCCCGTAATTCCCCGTAGCGGAGGACAGAGGATCTTTACCCGACACCAGGAATCCGAATGCCCCTTCCACCAGAGACCAGTTCGCATCGTCAGCAAAAAAAAAACAACAAAAAAACACAATCAACTTAGGAAAGACGCTCATTTCCTCTGAATTCCAAAGAACCAATCACATGCCCCCATTTCCAGCCTGCTGGATGGCCACTTCATCCAATTAAACACTCATTTCTCCTGCTTTCTGGTGCTCATATATAGTGTTACACGTTCCTGGTGCTAAAACACCACCAGTGTTCCTCACCTAGTCGGTACTCCACGTTCACAACAACCGTGCAAGTGAAGTTGCTGATGAAGCGTCCGTCATACACGGGCTTGGAGGCCGAGCCGGCTATGAAGTCACCCCCGTGGATCCACACCATGACAGGCAGGGGGCGCCACAGAGGGGAGGTGCAGTTGAGATCCAGAGGCACGAAGACGTTGAGGTAGAGGCAGTCCTCGCTGAGCTGTTAGGGACGCAGGTCATTTAGCTCTTGCTGTGCTAGCAAATGACTGCACTTTAAAATAAACACAAATTCACATTCTGTCTACTCTTTCTTCCTACTTTTTTCCGTCTCTTTCTTCTTGTAGTTTGTTTTTTGAGTTTAACGCTTATGCCTCTTGTAAAAATATTTGCTATAAATACATAGTAAATATTACATTTCACAGCAAACTTTGTGTATACTGTTAATTAATTTGTATTATTATGTTCTATATTTATGGACAACCCTGAGCATCTTCTTCATGACTGTCATAGAAAAACTGTGTGCCTTCAGTCAGAGGATTCTTCAAATGTGCTGTAATACAGACTGCTACAGGAGATCCTGCCTCCCCACAGCCACCAGAATCTACCACACCTTTTGGAGAACCTGGAATTATTATGGTATTCAACAACATTTACTTTCCTTTTAGGATCAATAAAGTATTTTTGAATCGAATCAAAACAAGTTGAGCAGGTTCTTAGATTTACACACCTGGTGTAAATAAAGAGATTTGAATACAAATGTGTGCCACACTTCAGATTTTTTAAGGAAAAAGTTTAGAAAATTTGTTTTACAGTACATTCTTACATTTTTTTTTTTTGCGCAAACTGTTACCCCTGCTGCCCCCAATAAAATACATGTAAATTTGCAAACAAATTCGGAAAATGTGAAAAACGCATTTAGACACTAAAACCCCACGAAAGTACCCCAGCAGCGAACAAAAGATGTTTGCGTTTCTCACCTTCTTAGGACACTCCGAGGAGGTGGCTCCACTGCAGACCTGCATGCACGCCGGCCGAGGGAACGACGCATCGTAGACCCCAGACCACGGGCTCACAGGTCTCGGGGGTTTCCAGCGGTAGGCACCGACTGGAGGGTCTGCATAGCGCACCCCGTAGAATACATGGGCCTTATCCACAGTAACGCCCTTAATCTGCCCGTTTTTGGTAAACGCCACCGGCCCATCAGCGCCGGCTCTGCCCTCAGTTTGCTGTGTGACTTCAGGCTCCGCTGGGCGCCTCAGCTCTTTAAGCTCAGAGTCCCTGACGAACGGCTCGGCCCTCACCAGCAGCCTGCCGTAAATATTTCTCAGAAGGCCGATGGGGTCGACGCCATCGTCATTTCCCCTCGGTTCTCCAGGGCAAGGCCTTAAAGTACCTGCAGTCAGCAGCAGCAGCAGACACTGCCGGCTCTCCATAATCGCACCACGGAGCTTCTTATAGCTCTGGACGGCTCGCTGCCTAGATCATGGTTTGACTTGAATTATGAGATGAGGCAGAGGCGATCCTCGAGCTCTTCGCGGGCGGCGCGTGACTAGAATTTGCCTGGTTCTGTTTTAGACAAAAGGTGCCTTCTCTGACCACTGAATTAACTCTGGACAAATGGACTCCAAGACCACTAATAGAAGACCACTGGCCTTTTATTTGCCTAATCCAGGCTAATCACAGTCATACATCCAAGGTAAAGGGAATATTCTGGATTTATGTGGAACAAAACAAGGTTTGGAAGTCTGTTAAAAGTCTTTTCTGTTTCAGTGAGATGCATTTTATTTTATAAATTTTAATTTTTTTGGGGAGGGGGGATTCCTTTAGTGTAGCTTTAAGTGAAATTGGAGTAAAGTACACAGTGCCATCTATTGGTCTCCTGTAGCACAACGCAAAACTGGAAAATCTGGGAGGTCACCATGGGGTCATCTGTATGAACACAGTGTCATTTGCAAATAAAAAAAACATTCAAACTGTTTCAACTTATTCTCATTTTGTCATGTTACACCTTCACTCGTTATTGCGCTTTATACAAAGAGCCTATGGCAATCTATTAGGGCCATTGTAGATAGAAAAAAAACTCCCAGGTTTTGAGATTAATCTCAGAAATTTTCTAGAAA
Organism: Xiphophorus maculatus; assembly: GCF_002775205.1. Lineage (NCBI taxonomy): Eukaryota > Metazoa > Chordata > Actinopteri > Cyprinodontiformes > Poeciliidae > Xiphophorus > Xiphophorus maculatus. The sequence goes on along the minus strand of NC_036459.1, from coordinate 15,676,459 downwards.
AAAAAACGTGAACATTTATGCGTTTCAAAAGTTTTCCACTTTTGGACTTTTTCTGAGTTTCAAAGGTAAAAAAAAAATTCAACTTTTAAACTCAAGACATTACTACTTTTTTCTAGAAAATGTACGAACTTAATTTGAAAATTTTAGATTTTCTAGCAAATTTTTGACTTCAAACTTTTTTTTTATAGAAAATTGATAAAGATTTTTTTGGTGGAAGTTTTTTTTATATTTACAATTTTTATATTGACTGGTAGATAATCAGTAAATCTCTTGACATTTAAACAATAATAATGACCAATAATGCTACGAAACCGCAAACACCCCAAAGGAAACAAAAAACAAAGTAAAAAAAAATAATTCTTAGGCTAAAATTAAAAGTTGTCGTATTTATAAACGACATTTACAGCGATACACAGAACCGTGACGTTATTACATTTCCTCTTTTTTTATCAAACTTTTTTTTTTTTGTGACGTCAGAAAACCTGAGCAGGTGAAGCATAGCTCTGCACACCTGCCTCTTATTAACAGCCTGTCTGTCATTGCCTGCTTTTCAGTTTGGTAACTGCTCGGAAAAGAAGGAAAATGTAAGGAAATTCATATTCAGAGCGAGTTTAAAAACCAAAACGTAGCCTAATTATTTTATTTAATATGTATTTTAATCTTTTCAGGAACTCGTTGGAATACTCCTTTATATTTTTTATATTAGTGCCTCATTCGTTTGGTAAGTATGGACCTGCTCTTTTCTGTTTAGGTATGTGTACGATAACTCGGTAAATGTTTCCATTTATTTAAATACAGGAAGATGCTACGACATGCTATTCTCACTTTGTTGGCTGGACACGGAAGACGCTTTAAATGGGTAAAAAAGAAAAAGAAAAAACGCTCCTCTCACCAGAAACGTACCTGTAGCAAAACTAGCTGCTGAAATACTCATGACGCAAAAAAAAGTAACTGTCGGCCAGCGCGCTCGTGCTCCCATGCAGTGTTTTGTCACGAGCTTTTCTCCCCAACTATATTCCCTAAGTTAAAATATAACGCTGTCACAAAATGACGAGGAGCGGAATTTCGGTAGCGAATAAAAAAACACACACAACATAACGTTGTAAAATAAAATAAAATAAAAAATTCCCTCACCGGTCTGGAAATTTTCTTTATGTAACTGCGTCGTTGTCGGGCTCGTGACAGTTTAACTGCTGTTGAAATGTCCGCAGTGAAAACGTCACAAGGTTTCCTTTATTTTTTCCGTTTCTTAAATGTCACGAAACGGGGCTTGATGTAGAAGAAGTTGGGCCCTTCCAGTATAGATTGAGGTAGACCTGGAACTTTTTACGCAACTAAACTACTGAACATTAAAAAAAAAAAAAAAAAAAAAAAACCATGTTGCATAGAATTTCTGCTAAGATATATTTAGTACATATTTTCTACTGTTACATGCCTATATTTATGCTCCAGGGAGTTTTTGTCATTCAACCTAGAACTTGATTTATTTGAAAATGAGACGGGATCACCCAAAACTTAGGCTTTATCAATTTTGATGAACGGTCATTAATTTACATTTAGCATAAATTATGTTTGCTTAAAGTGGTACTCTTTTCTAAATTCAATGGGAAACGTCTTGTTTAGCTTTACAGAATGAATGAAACCCTCCTTATAATTAAAGGCCAATGTTTTGCACATTTCATCCGCTCTGTCTACAGCTGTCAGTTAAACTATTTCTGAATAATCATATTGTGTAGCTATGATTTAAGATGCATGATAGTTTTGCTAGACTGAATCAAAGTTAAAGCTTCATCTAGCCAAAATTTCTGAAAAAATAATTTAACTATAAAATATTTTAAACGTTGTTTGTATTTAGAATAGATGTAAAGAAATGAGAATAATTTTAAGGGAAACAGTTATTGCTCTGAAGTATAAAGACTTGGTTTTTAAAGTATTTTTGTTCTTTCAGGCAAAATGGAAACTTGTGGCTCAACGGCACTTCGTTGAACTTCATGAGAAAAGCAGGGCGAGTTACCTCTGTAACGGTGTCTCCAGTTGTAGAAAACAAGGTTGCTTTGCAGTATGGAGGCTTTACTCGGAGATGGACCCTAGCAATCAGCCCACGTAAGAACCAAAGTGCCAAATAATTTTTTTTTTATCGATTATTTGTACCCTGTAAGAACTTTCTCAGTTTCACCCTAAGGTACAAAGATGATCAAAATCACAGGCAAACACAAACCCTTAGAGCAGCCAGCAAATGCGACCAAGGTATTGCTAACATATATTTAGGCTTACTTTTGTTCAAAGATGAATGTCATTGATAAAGTGTTATACACTGCTTCCACTGGGACAAAATTCTACTTGCATATTTGTTTTTCAGGGCTTCCTGGAGTTGCTCGAACCCACTGAGGTGTTTGCATGTGAAAGTGGCACAACGTTCCTCCACCAGGACGAGAACTTCTTCCTCGCTGTTGGTATGAAGAACGTTTCATTAACACTTTGAGGCTGATGACTTGAAAGTCAAGCTTATAAAATAGGTTCACAAATATTAATACCTCTTGAAGTTTTCCACATTTCGTCATGTTACAACTACAGTCCCTAAAGAACGCTTTTGGGGCGGAAACGTTTAGATGTGACCGCTGCATGCCAACCACTTGAATGAACATTTTCTCTCCTCTGAGGTCATACGTTGCGCTTCCCCATCAAACTGGAGTCCAGGAGTCCCTTCATGTTACTGGTGTCCTGGTTGGTGAACAGTCCAGAAGATGTTTCCTCTCACACGGTGACCCTTTACCACACTGAAATGGGATCCTACAACCCCTTCTTTGAGGACAACACCACCCTGGACCACTACCGTTTCACCGCCTTGGACTCCTGCACTCGCTACGTGGTCTGTGTGGAGCTTGCCCACACTTACTCTTTCACATGCCTCTCTACTATTTCAGGTATGAACATGTAGACCTTACGGTTGGAAAGGACAGTATTTTAATATGCAAGTTGAGGAATTTCAGTTTCATTAAATTTTCCCCGCCTCCACTAGACCCCGATGTTCCAAAGTATTTCGAAGTGACGTCGTGGAGCAGCAGCCGTATATCCTTGGCTTGGGACTGTCCTGCAAACCTGAAGTACTCGGTCTTCCTCCTCACGATCTTCTACCTGAACGGTACAGACCATGTCACAGAGGAGGCAGAGTTGTGGATGACCGACGACAGCTTCACGTTCACGCTGTCCGACCTGCAACCCTGTGTCAGGCTGAAATTTGGCCTGCAGACTGTCTGCCAGTTGGGGTTGGAGTCCCGCTACAGCAGAATGGTCCTGAATAAAGGAAACTCTGGTAAGTCTGAACTTTAACCGGGCTGTGTATATTGATATACTTTGACCTAAACCTTACAATTATAGCTTTTTCAGTGTGTTTAGGGTTGTTTTATACATCAACTCACAACTGTCACCAAGCTCTTACTTTCTAGGGAAATGCTGAGTTTTTCCATTTTAAAAACCAGCATTCAGTTCTCCATAAAAGTTATGATTTTGATGTCACAGAACCTGATCTGTGTTCCTGTCTTCTTGCCAGATTTCTCCAACATTTACTTCTTGCACCAGACTTCGTTTGCGCCCAACAATTACACTCTAAGCTGGGAGGTAAAGAACACCTCGTCCATCTCCATGTTCAGAGTTTACCATGAGGGGGCGCTGAAGGACACCACACTCTTGACCATGCACACCGTGGCGGGGCTTCTGCCATGCCAGAAGTACCAAGCCAAGGTGGCGGCGGTGTGTGGTGACAACGTGCTCATGAGTGTCAGGACAATCACAGCTCAAACAGGTAACACAAATCTGAGCATCTGACATTCTATTGTATTCCCACCCTCTGTATTCAGGTGGCGCAACTCATTTTTTGCGTTTTTTGTTATTTATGTTTGTTGCAAATGGTAAATAATCTGTCTGTCCAGGACCTGGCGGCGTGTCCGAGCTCAGGTTTCGGGCCAGTGATTCCACAGCTGTGTGGACACCTAGCCTCCCTAATCAGCAGGCGGTGGCCTACATGTACAAGCTCTCCCTGGAGAACAGCTCCGTCATCGAGAGCAGCCGTGTGTTCAACAACAAGTTGCCTCTTTCAGGCCTGGAGGCAGGAAAAGCCTACATCCTGGACATATGGGAGGAGTGCAACGGCCTGTGGGCGTCTGAACCGTCCCGTTTGGGTTTTGAAGGAGCCAATTCAACGTTCGAGATTGACGTCAGGGCCATTGAATCCCCTCACAACAATGGTCAGTTGTAGGTGTGATCAGGGTCAAGGTAGACTTTGTGTTTAGAAACAAAAGCTAACTTTCTACTTTGGGCCCTGTGTAGAGCTGCAGATTGATTTCAACAACATTGGTCTTAAGATGGTCGTTCCCTGGTCTCTGCCTGATGATCAACAGAATGACCCGTCAGAATCTAGAGCCAAGCTGGATCAGATTTTAAAGACTAAGGTGAGACAAATGTGTAACTTAGAATATATACAAAAAGGTTTGTGTGTTTTAGTTAAATTGATTATAGTCAAATATGTTCTTGAGGTGATGCCTTGTCAGACATTTACATGTTTCACAACCAATAGACTTACAAATAACTTTTGGGTAAAGGTTTTGATAGTATTGATTGTAAATTATTCATACCTCTTGAACTTTATCGTGTTTCTGAACTGCACAAAATTAAGCGTCAGTGTATTTTACCAAGATTTTATTTGATAGACCAACACAAATTAGTACAACTTTATGAAGTGGAAACCAAATGAAATGTAGTTTTTAAATCTTTCTTTTACAAACTAAAATCTGAAAAGTGCAACATCTGTCTGTATATGCTAAAATAAAAGCTTAAAGGTTCTGAATACATTGGCAAGGAACTTTATAGCTTATAAATCATTGTATCCAAGACACATGATCAATTTAATTTAAGCAGCATTTTTCATACGTATGCAACAAACTGAAATGGTTCTGCCGTAATTGAAGGATTGTGTGTGTGTGTCCTTTAAGCTGGAGGAACTGTTGAAGGACTATGAGCGGCCAGCCCGAATTGAGCTGGATTTTCTGGGACCTGCAGATGAGCCAGCAAGGACAGCAGTTCTTTTTAGGTCCTTTGATGCTTCTAACACAAACGTCGACTTACCAGTTGACGACCAGCTCAGACACATTGGCTCTCTCAACATGTCTGACATCAGTGTAGAGAACGGAGTCATTTACTGGGATGGTAAGTGATGTCGTGGTGCTTGTCTTGGTCTCGCGTATAAGATGTTGTTCTCAGTCAAACCAATTTTTGAGACTTGCTTTGTACTTTCAGGTTCAAACTTGTGTGCGTCCATGCAACCTTTCTGTCCCCGTAATTCTGTGTGCGTCAACAGTCTGGGCTCATACAGGTGCGTCTGCCAGGACGGTTACTATGACGTCGGCTCTTTTCTACATCTGCCTGCAGCTTCACATCCAGTCTGCAAAGGTACAAAGCAGGACTCCTGATGTTTTTCTAAACACTTTCCTTTTCATTTGAAATGGGTCCAACTCTTCACTGATATTTAAAGGGAAAGTTTGACTCATGACAGTTATTTATATTGGATAGTTTAAAGTCCTGATAAAAAGATCACACAGGATTTTTGGTACTTTGCAGTTCTGGGTTAAACGGGTTTCAACAGAGGAGCAATTGTTGCTATTCATCAACCCAGGAAGGTTTAAAAAACTGTTCCCATGCAATGTTAAGTCCATGGTGTTGCAATAAAGATTATACACCGGTGGGAAACCTTTGACTTGCCAGTCGGTCTGCACAATGCGCTGAACACTGTAAACTGCTGAATATATTAGACTGTGCAGTTCAGAGCTCTGACCAGTTTCTTGTTAAACTGACATCAAAGTCCTGCTAAAAAAATGCAGCATCTCTTGTCTCAAACAGATAGAGGACTTTTCAGCCAGTGTCTGGAGAGAGTTATGATGGGTGGAATAGCAAAAGCCTACCTGACCTCTCTGTTTGGGGGAAAGCTGGAGGTGAAACTGAACGACGGCCAGTGTCCAGTGAATGAGACGGAGGTTGTGTACTACTTCAACACCTCACGGCATCCACCAGGGTGTGGAATGGAGAAAAAGGTCAAACTAACTTGCATTTCGGACGAAAATGCTGCTGTAGCCACTGCATTTGTTTTAAAATTTATTTCATTTTAATTGTTCAATGATGGAAAGTGTGTACATTAACCTGCAAATGCTGCTTTTTGGGGGATGTTTTTAAATGGTTTGCATAGAAGTGTGTGTGCGTGTGTGTATCCAGGGGAATAAAACCCACGTTGTGCTCCAAAATACTCTGAGCATCAGTTTGAGTAAAGAGCATACAATCAGCCGGCGAGATCTCAAGGTTGTCTGGAAGTGCATCTACCCTCGACACTATGTCCGAAACGCTCAAGTCGTTGCCAACATGGAATGGTGAGAACCACATCCTAGTGTTCTCCTAATTTTGTAAGATCAAATAAGTTGGAATAAATGAGTTTGGGTGTGCTGTTTGTTTGATTTCAGGCTGTCCTCACTCTCCCTGGTGAAGTTTAACTCATCGGTACTGCTGGGTCTGACCATGTACTTGTTTAAGGACGAGTCTTACAGCCATGCTTACACGGATCCCGTAGAGCTGGGACATGAGGACACCTTGTACTTCCAGGTGGCTCTGCAGACCAACCGCTCGTTTGCCTCGGATGTGCTGCTGCAGGTGGAGTCCTGCTGGGCCACCGAGAGCACCGACCCACAAGACTCAGTCCAGGCTGTCTTTCTTGAAGATGGGTACGTTTTTCTTTTCTTTCTTCTTCTTCTTTTTTTTATTTGGAAACTGACACAGAGCTCTGTTTGTACCCCAAAACATCCAGTGTTGGTTTTCCTCTTTGCTGCCTCCGATTAATTTTCTCTTTTCCCAGCCTGACACATGAGGTGTAAAGCCTTCCCTTGAAGGTTCACATGTGCTTTTCCATCTTCAGATGGTAAACAGTTCTCTGTAAGATGTTAAGTTTTGAATTACCTTTTATTAGCTAATCATACTTTAAATTTCTCCACAACTTCTGCCCTGGCCTGCTTGCTGTTTATCTAACTAACACTTTGACTCCTTCACAGAACAGCTTGATTATACAGTGAGATTGCAATCTACACAGTTGGTTCCACCAGAATTTATTTAGGAGACAAAAGCCCGCTTCTTAAAAATGTGATAATTCATCATCCGCATGCATCTCTGTTGTGCACTAATTTGTCTTGGTCCCATTACATAAATTATTTAAAGAGAAATCCAACAAAATACTTTTAAATTTGAACAGTTTTACATTGCAAACACAAATTGGTATAAATACTTTTGCACTATAAGTTTTATTTAAGGTTACCTCGTGTCTAGTGTGTTTTTTTTTTTTTAATATTTACTTACTGTAGATTTTAAGGAGACTGTTTGTTCCACTGCTTCCCTTCAGCTGTCCCACTGACAACACGTTCCAGTGGCTCTCTGCTAACGGCCTGGCACAGAGGAGCAGGTTTTCCATCCAGATGTTCCACATGCCCAAAGGCTTACCGCTCTACTTCCACTGCCTGACCAACGTATGTGGGCATAAGGAAGACTGCACTCGGGTAAGACTGTGCAGATAATGGCATCAGATCCACTGAGCATAGCGCTTTGGCCTGGTTCATATAAAATGCACTCTCCTTTTGAACTATGATCAACTGTAAGGCGTATTCAACTCCATGTTAATCTGTCCACATCCTGGGTTTTACTTATACTTGCATTAAAACCTTGGTGGTGATAAAATCAAACATTTGACCTCTGACTCTGAGCTTTGGAATGCATACCCCAGTACCAAAACACTACTGGTGTAATATGTGGTCAGTTTGCAACATATTCTTTAGCATCATGAAGAGGATAAGCTGTAAGAGCAGTATGTCCAAACATGTCCGCAGCTTTGAAAGCACAATTATTTAAAATCTTGCCATACGTTCATACTGGGAATTGACCCGTATCTATATGCAAGCCACAACTTCCTGGATATTTATTCAAGCCAAATATTTGATCCTGAAGATATCAAACTGACTACTTTTTTTTAAAGGATAATCATATTAAAACCAAACTAGTTTTTATTTTAGTTGGTTTTAAAATCAGTTTATGAAGAAATGATCATTCTAATGCTGTATAACAAACGTCTGTTAATATCTTTTAAGTCTTCTGATCATTCAAGGAATCTTTTTCTTTTATTTCTGCGAAACTGGAGAAGATTTGCAAACTTTAATTTTTTATGTGTTGTGGCCTTGCTTTAAAAGAAACCAGCTGACCCTTATTTAAATGCAGAACTGCAGCATCCAGCAGCGCCCAAAAAGGTCGGCGGGTCAGACGGACAGACAGGAGAAACAAGCTGCTGTTGTGTCTGCTGGACCGCTGACGGTCAGCATGAGGGTGAAGTCCAGCCATCCGTCCGACTGTGAGTCTACCGCCTCAGACTAGCATAATGAATTATGACACAATTCATTCACCTGATGTAATTTGTAGGGTTTTTTTGTTGCATTCAAATGGACACAGTTTAATGCAAATGTGTCATACTTACAATAAATGTTCCTAATGTTCTGTGTTTTGGGTAAACTTATTTCTCTCTCTTTCAGGGGCAGAGCACATGAGCATGGTTATCATTGCTGCATCAATAAGCTTTTTAGGAATCTCTGTGCTCTCACTGACTGCTATTAAGGCAGTAATGATGTACTATGAGAAGCTACGGCTTCAATAAACACCTTGAAATCACCTCCCAGAGCTTTTTGTGTTGGTGTGACCATGGAAACTGCTCCCCCGCAGATCAAAGCCTTTAACTGTTATCTGAAAGCTGTTTGAGGGGACAGGCGGGTTACAGAAACAAAACATAGTTAATAGAAAATGCCAAATTTTGATTGCTGTGGTCTACCTAAATATCCTGATGCTTTTCCATGCTGGTTAATTATTGAAGTTTAAAATATTGGATAAATAGACAGGAGTGATTTTAAAGGTCTTTTATTTTTCAAATACTTGTTGCACTGTAAACTTTGGAGGTCAAGGAAAAACCTCCAAAGTTTACAAAGTGGAGTAAAGTGTAAGAATTCATAAAAGGTAAAAAAAAAAAATAAATAATCAGATCAATACATAAGAGACAAAAGCCAGCAAAATGTTTATTTGAAATTGAATTGCTTTTAAATGTCTGAATTTCTGCTCAGGGGTCTTTACTCTGAAACTGAAGTAAAAATCATAACCTCCTTGTGAAGAGAATTCTCTTTACTCTAATTTTTGTTTTATGTTTTCATGTTAATACTGTAAGTTTGCATATTTGTTTAAAAAAAAACATTTCCTACTATAGTGATGCTGATGAAGAAAATAGAAGCTAACAGTCACTTTTCAATTATTGAACAAAAACGCAGTTAAAAAAACTAATTTTTTAATTTTTTAATATATATATCAATACAACCAAGTCTTTTTAATTTTACACAACGCCTTTTGTTTTGTTTTTTATAAAAAAAAGGCAGTCAAGTTACCTAAAACTCCGTTTTATATTTAGAAATATGAATATAAACAGTCCTTCCTGTAAACGTCTACAGGAAGAAGCAAAGATTTGCGTCACTTCCGCCGTTTCTCAGCAATGGCGGCCTCCACCGCTAAAGACAGCACGAGTGGAGCCCAAACAGC